>NW_020956298.1:74988-173362 GCF_003031625.1 Empidonax traillii | reverse complement strand
GTTGACTTTTTGTGACCGGCACTGACCTGTGGCCTTTTTTTCAAAGTGGGATTTGCTGGTTGCCACATCCTCCTGCCCTAGTATGGAGACATGTAGGATTTGTGCATGGCAGGTACCAGCAGAAATTATTGCAGAATTGGTGCTTGTAAGCAGTTCCAGTGGCAAGATCCTACAGGTCTTCAGGGTGTGATGCCCTCCTAGTGGGCTCAGGTTGTTTCATGGGGTGTGCATGGGTACATTGATGCTGTTAGATAACCTCTCTCCCCCCCAGTCAACCACACTGAGGGTTAGCTCTCTCATGGGCACCCATCTGCACCAAACCAGCTTATTCCCTCCAAGCTGGGATTTCCTTCAGGGCCTGCTTCAGGTTTGGTTGCTTCTGCTCCACACAGTCCTCCTACATTATTCCAAAGCAGCTTTGCATGCTGTCCCCTCCTTATTCAAGGCATTCTGAAAGAAAGCTAACAGTGAAAGAACAATCTCAGGGCTGTGCAGGCACCACCCAGAGGCAGGTGCCTGAGTGCTACACACCTGGACATCGCCAAACTGCTCTAGAGAAGGGAAAGGACCATGTGGATCAGGCCAGGGATCCCTCCCTGGAAGAGATATCTTTAGTGGGAGAGAAGCAGAGAAGTATCAGCACTCGGGTGTCACTGGGTGTCCACACACCACACACCAGAGACAGCAGGATCTGTGTGAATAATTTTTTCTGCTTTCATATAAGTCTGAAATTTATTGCTAGGAGACTTCTAATCCGTTCTGTGACAGACCATTTTCCTTTTAGATAGCCATGCACCACTTGGAAAATACAATGGGACACACATCTCCAAGCAGCACTTACACAGCCATCCTCTAGGCTTGGCTACTGTGACATAAAGTTGGCCATCAGGTTGGCCTGAGGTGGTTACATACGAGGAGGGGATACAGTATCTCCTTGTGCTTGGTGAACTCCCATTATCAGTCCCAGCCAAATAAACTAGAAGGAATTACGAGGTGTGTTTGTCTTGGGCGGGAGATCTACATCAACGCATCAATGTCAAGCTGATGCCAAACCAAGCACCACAGCCATATTCACTAGGCACACTGCCATGAGATGGAGCGATAGTGGACTCCTAGTTTACACACAGCACAGGGTTGTTGTGGCTTTCGTACCACATGTTTGCTCATTGGTATTACCCTGTATTCTTGGGATCAGCTATGTCCTGTAGAAGTTCTATTCTAAGGTCATCAGTAAGGTTTTGGAGCTGCTGTGCACAGGCAAGCTCCTCCAGATCTGCTTCTGTTGCCAAGACAAGTCAACAATAAATTGTTCACTTACTATTCTTAAGGCATTTGGCCTTTAAAAAATATGCTGTACATGTACACAGGCAATAGCTATTATGGTATTAAAATTTTTATTGTTTATTCTTTACTATAATGTATACATTCCTTTTAAATTGATTATCCTTGTTACATTCTTATTGCAATAACACGTGCAAAAAGTACATATTGTGATATTTAACTAACCACATCTTTCACATCTGTGGACGCTTTCATCTTGAATCTCCCAGCATAGTGCAGACCTGAAGTAACTCTGACGGGAGCTGTTGTGCTACACAGAACAAACAGTAACCTGTTGCAGAGAAATAAAGGTTGGAGCCAGCACATGTTTAGCAGAATCCACAGAGCTGCTTGGTACATGGTGTTAAAGGTCATGGTTTTTATTTGATTTTAATAAGCAGATCCAGGAAAGCTGGACAAAATTTATGCTGTCCAGGAGAAGGGAGTCAGTACCCTCTGGTTTTTTTGGTCCATCCAAAATCCTTGGCCATCATTGCAGATCTCAGTGCAAAGTGTGCAGAACACACAATGCTGAAGGCAAACCTCTCCTTCAGGATGAAGGTCACTCAGTGGAGATACTCCTAATGCATCCAGGGAAGAAGGCTGGAGGTTTGCAGTGGTCCCTGGGAGATTTGCTTTGGTTCCTGGTGCCTGTGGGAGATTCCTGGGGGGGTGGCCCAGGAGAGGTCATGTCCTGGCTACTGAAGCCAAGAGTCATTTTGATCCTAAGATACCCATGGAGGAGCTGGAACAACTCTGTTAGATGTTTGCTCTGCTGCAAACTAATGTGGAGAGGTCAGTGTACACTTGCCCAGGTATAAGGGCATATCTAAGCAGAAGACAACACAGGCAATGTGCAAGTTCCCCACTGGTTTACACAAGAGCATTTCTTCTGAAATAAAAGGAGCCTCATACCCAAGGAAAAGAAAGAAAAATCCATCCCATTCCCTTTTCTAGAAGGCATTTACATTATTACTCATTCAAGCATTAAATTGAATTTATCCTTTCCCCCAAGGGTGCATTTGGTCATCCCACTGGTGTGCCACAGAGACACACCTGAGCTGTTGGAACACCAAACATGATGTGTTTTCCCTACTGTGAAGTTTCCCTTTCATATACCATTTTCCTATACAACCCATCCTGCATGGCATTGGAGTTTAGGGTTTGCAGCTATCTCAGTATCCCTCATTTACCCCACCCCCTGAGAATCTGCAGGCTGACAGCCATGGAGCAAGCACAGATAACTTCAGAGACAAGCACATGTCCCCAAAGCCTGCAGATAGAATTTTTTGTGGTATTCACAGACTGTTTCATGTGTCAATATGAGAGGAGCATAATTACCAGCTGAGAAACTGCAGGAAATAAGCCAAGATTGAATGAACGAAATGGAAAATAAAGAGAAGAGCAGAGGACACACACATTTTAAAACAATTATGGAGGTATGTATTCACATGCTCGTGGGAGCCTGGGAATATATAAGAGATCATGACTGCAAAGGAATGAATTCAAGGACCAGTCTGTGGGGAGTATTTTTTTTCCCTGTGACTTCAAACTTCTGTCGGAGCTCACAGAATTTTAGTCAGCTGGCATGCAATAGAGGTACGACTCCCCTAAGGAAACTCTTCCTCGGCTTACTCTGGAAAAGCTGCTGGGAGAGCCTGGGAGGCAGAAGGCTGCAAGCAGAGGCAAAACCTCCTCCTCATTCTCCTCAAGCCACGGAACAGGTACGTGGAGATGCATGTGAACACGGGAGCGTGGTGGAAAGTTGAGCTTTTGACTGCAGGAGAGATGAGGGCTCCAGTGACTTAGAGCTGGAGCCTTTAAAATTAACACAGATGAGGAAGTTACACTATAAATAAAACATTCTGTGTTTATGAATAGGCTGAGGAACTGGCTAAACACACTGTGTAGATGGCTTTATCCACACAGCTGTATATTTAATCCATAAGGGACTTGCACTGCAGCGAGTTAGATCCCTTATGTTAAGGAGGTACTGGTTAGTTTATAACAACACAGTTGTCATATGCAGAGTTTGTTACTGTTCTCTGTGCTTACAGTAATGAAAGATGAGGACATGTTTGGGCATTTTTTCTTTCTTCATTGGACTTTAGTCTATTTATGGTATCACTGCATTATAGTGCTCTGAACCAGGAGTACTGCAGAGATCAGCACTGTACACTGATTAAATGCCATTCGCCCATCTCTCGACACTGAATCCTAATATAGCCTTGGGCAAATCACACAGTCTGGGGAAAAATGACCAAAAGGCTGTTTGGCTTGTCTGCTCTTCTTACTATCAGCACTGTCATTGAGTTCTCCCTGTTGGAGTAAGAGGTGTGGGATGGCAGGGGTATTTTGCTACTCTTGAGATCCTGACAGCTTGAATGTCACCTTGGGTGAACGATGACTTACTGAGAGGGTTTTGCTGCATCTGGACTGTTATCAAGACAATTAATATTTAGACAACATTTGGAACTGGTAAAATTTTAGAAAATACTACTTTTTATAAAAGTCACAGATAAATTTATAAAGCCAAAGTCTCTGGTATTTTTTATAAAAGTGCAGATATGTTTCTTTTAAATAGAATCAAAAGTTTGACTTTCCACAACAGTGGAAATCTGATTGTGTTGTGGTTTTTTTTCCTGGTTTTGTTTTGGTTTGGGTTTTGTTTTGGTTATTTTTTTTTGTTTTGTTTTGTTTGTTTTTGTGGTTTTTAAATAAGATGCTATTATTTCAACTTTGAAAGCAACTTATTACTCTAAAAGGCTAAAATCTTTTCATTTTCAATAACAAAAATCCACAACTAGTCATGTCTTTTTAAAGCAGATGATTACATCTCATTGACTGTATAGTTGCTTGACCTTTTACTAATAAACGATGGATAGTTTCAATGGGGGATATCAGTATCGTGCAACTAAATCTATCAGAAGTAATTTTCCTCATTTTGTCTCCTGTCAGGCCATGTAAATTAAACACAACTTTTCCCAAACACTGACTTAATTGTCAATTAAAACAGAAATGCTGAATTAAAAGCCTATTTTTCTTTTTTTCTGCACTAAGAGAGTAAGAAATTATTTTTTTTTAGATCCTGAATTTGAGTTTCCCCAGGAGCTTTGGTCAACAGGAAAAGTATTTCATGGTCAGATAGTTTAATCTGCAAATGTCACTTTTTGTTGATGTGTTTTTATTTTCTCATCTCCTACTGTCCCGTTACCCAACTCATCACTCAAGAAGTCTCCAGGCCCATGGATTTCATGCAATTCTGGTTCATTTAAATTTTCTTTCCTGGAAAGAGGAGTATTAAAAAATGATAATAAAATAGGGAATTTGGCTAATTTTGGGTCCAATTAATTGAAGACGTTAATTTTTAGATTTTAATTCTTAGTAGGGAAATTATGTTGGCTAAACACCTAGTACAGGTGCAGATGGAGAGAAGACAGAAGGAGAAAGGAGGAAGGCAGCAGCTTCAAACGACAGGAGAAAAGACATGCTGGGGTTACAAGAGATATAGAATGCCTTATTTTGACATGTGGACTTTACACCAGAGAGGTATGAGACTGCTCCTGCCCATGAGACACTAAGCAATGGCACAAGCAAAATGAACTAGGAGAAGCAACTCCTGAAGATGTTGTAGGGTCTCAAGAGCTGGAGCTGTGCCTCCTCCTCAAAGGCTGTGGCTGAGGATGACATCAGCTATTTATTTTTTAATAAGTTTAATATTGATATCTCCAGCTCCCTAGTGGGACAAATCACCAGGGAGCTATTCCAGCTGAAAGGGAGCAAGACTCATACTGCTCCTGCACTTGCAGATCAGACCCACTTTCTGAGTCAAGAGCTTGGTTTTTTTACTTCACTGATTGTGAGAGACTGGATCTGAATCTCACTGAATTATTAATATGAGTCAGAACCAACTCACTCTGTGTATGTGTGTGTGTGTATAAGGACTGGTCCTAGACCCGCAGGTACGTGTTAAGTTCTGCATATAAGACCTGCTGGGAGCACATGACAGAGCTGGAAAGCCTGTGGCCAACAAGGCTGAGCCCATGGAAAGCACATGGCAGAGCTGAGGCCTTGCAGCTTGAGCTGTTAGCCAAGGCAGACCTGCCTGGTAGCCCACACACACACCCCTGGAGCCTGTGACTGGCTACTGCACCCGTCACTCTGGCCTGGAAGGCACTGGAAGGCTTGGGAGGGAAAACTAAACTGAGACTTCTCGTGAGCTCTCTCTTTCTCCTGCAACCTGCACCATTTGAATTATCTTATTATTCTCACTAAATTGGACTAATAACTCTTAGAAAAAAGTGTGTGACTCTTTCTCCGGATGTGAATTCAAAGCTATAACGAACCAAAAGTCTTTTAAAAAGTCTTAAATAAAATGAAACCACTCTGTGGATCTTGTAGCTTAAAATCTGGAGTGCAATACTGATGTAAACTCTTCTCTGAAGAGTTTGATTCATATGGCTTGGCACAGGACTCAAGGCAAAAGCAGTGCCTTAGAAAACAACAGTGTTATAGATGGACAGACTCTAAAGGGTCTGGAGGTTCAAGATGCATAATCATCAAGATATATTTTTGTTTCTCTGAAACCCTTAGGAAGCTGCAGCAGATTACGGTCTGGCTTTTCCTTCTTGCCCTGGGCCATGCTGTGAAGAGGGTTTGGAGGAGAAGAGAGGTAGGTCTAAGGAGGTGCCATTGGCTTCATGTGGAGTAGGGTGTAATTCAGCTGATGTTGACAGAAAACAAGCAGGAAATGACTGCTGAGGAGATTGCTGAAAAATCAGGAAGGGCCTGATTTCACATAGTCACAGGTGCAAACCCTTTGGCATCAGTGGAATGGGAGAGCCCTTGCTGTTTTGTGGGCAAAAGACCTTGAGTCTCCACTCTGCATGATGGAGATGAGGCTGGCTGGGCCTCTGAGTAGCCTGGTCTAGAGAAGATGTCCTTGCCCATGGCAGAGAGATTGGAACTATACGATCTTCAAGGTCTGTTCCAACTCAAGCCATTCTAGGATTCTGTGATTCTATGACCCAGCCTGTCTGATGAAGGTGACACTTGCTTTGCAGACACGGCTTACCAAGCCCATACCATGCTAATATTTCAACACCACTTCAAGGTGTAAACTGCTGGGTAGCCCAAAGCACAAAAATAGTGAAAATGGGACATCAGCCAAATGCTTCAGGGCCTCTGAAACTGATTGCTGTCAGATCCCCTCTAGGAAAGGACAAAGATGGTAAGGACAGCACTGATCTTTCCCAGTGCGGCTGGTGTCCTCTGAGGCTGTGATTTTAAAAAAGGAAAGTCCTGAACAGCAGAATCAGTGCATGCCCTTCCCTCCTGATTTGGCATTTGTTTCTGTCCAGGCTCTTCTTCACAGTTCAGCTGGCACAGCTGCTTGGCCACTGAGTAAAACAGCTTGAGGAACAGAGCTGGCTTATTAAAAAGCACAACCAACAAAACCTCTACTATTTTTATCCCTTCAAATTCAAACTTCCTAAAGTGCTCTGAACATCCATGTGAAGTTGCAATCATCCTGGTCACTTGCTGCTCTTCATTTCAGGCATATTAATACTCCACCTCCAAATAAAAATAACCTTTTTAATTCCTTTTTTTTTTTTCTCTTGAAGGCCTCAAATAATTGAGGTTTCCCTTGCGAAAGTGTCCGTGCATGTCAAATGCTATTGCACACTGCTGACAAGGCAAACTCTAAACACAGAGCATCCAAAAAGAATTTAAATGTTTAGACACCAGTCCTAACTTTGACATGAGTTTTCTGCTTATCCCAAGGGGATTGCAGATAGAGAGCTTGACTTCAGGAAGCGTGCCAAAGGGATCAAGTGAAAAACAGCACTGCAGCCAGCTGCAACCTAGGGAAGCTCAAGACACAATGTGCTTGGGTGAAGGTGATCAAAACTAGTCTGATGAGAGCCCAGCCAAGGACAACCAGTCTGGGGTTGTGATAATCCCACTGGTAGGTTGTTCTCTTGAGGACTTAATGTGGATTTTTCTGTCCTTTGCACGTAATCATGCCCTCACCTCTGTTTTTTTACATAGTGCCTTCATAGCTAGACTAGCAACCTGGTCTAGAGGAAGGTGTCTCTCTCCATGGCAGAGGGGTTGGAACCAGGTGATCTTTTAACCCAAACTATTCTGTGATTTTATGATTCTATGATTTATGCCTCTCATTTCAGAGTGCATCGCAAAGCAAATGAGATGCTAAGAGCCCATCACTGAAAAGAAAAAGAGTTATTTAGTCCAGGGAAGGTTTCTGAATTCTCGGCTTTATATTTATCAGCCATGAATTTTAAACTTTTAATCCTCAAGGGCTGTTTCCCTGAAAATGCAGAGAGATATTTAGGTTCAGGAAGCTACAATGCCCCCACGGATAGACACAAAACCCTAAAGTAAACCCACTGCCATGCCTCATACACACAGACAGACAGTGGCAGTGGCAATAAGAAGTCACTTATTCCCCTGACAAACCCATGGCCCAATTGTGGCAGCTCCTCTGGCAAAAATCTCCCCATTTCTCAATCCTGTCCCAAGGAAGGCCTTCAGGATGTTGCACAGTAGACAACTCCATTCAGAGAGAAGTGCGGAGAAAGACAAGCAGCATAATTAAAACAGACACTGTTCCAATTAAGGCTATTTCACAAAAAATGCCTTTTTTCTGAACTTATGAGTGATTGTCTTGGCGTCCTGAGAAGCTGAAGAACAATTCCATTGGTGCCAGGACTGAATCTGTTTTGAAGAGCTTTTTAAAGAGATAAGAAGTGGCGTTTGAGGATGCAAGAAACCCTTGAAACAAGGTAAATGTGAAATATTCAATCTTTTTAGCCCTGAAGGCTCTAACTTGGCAGTTAAAAGTCTTGTGTGGAAAAGGATCAGACCTTGGGGAGTTTGGTTTTTGTTTTGTGTATTCTCTTGTATTTAACTCTCTTTGGCACAGGAGGACATCTGTGTTAATTGTCTAAGCAGTAACAAAAATTACTTGTGGGAGAAATTTGGAAAGTGCTGCTGTTATTAGCTGCAAGCAATATCTATAAAGTAATTTCAGGGTTATTATTGTAGTAGGGATGGAGGCAAGTATTGTTCTGGAGTGGGAAATGGGAAAACCATGATTAAACCCTAGTTATTCCATGGTTTCAAATGTGCCTTGGGGCAAATGACTGTTCTTCTCCGCCTTTGCCCTCCATTTTTAAAGTGGACATGCTGATGTGGTTTGTGTACCATGCCTTTCCCAGACATTAAATTGTTTGATACACTTAATAGGGCTACTTGGGGATGATGTTCACTGACCCCACTTATATTTTTCAGCTGGGGATGGATGATTTTGAAGTACTGTGATGGAAAGCAGTGACACTGAATAGGTTTCAGAGCTCAATCTTGCTCTCAGGTATACTAGGATTTTTATCACAGCTGCCAATGGGAGCAAAGTGACACTGAGCAAGAAGCAGCTTCAAGTCCGGGAAAACCTCAGAGCAGTAAAAGCCTCTTTAGGTTGAGCTGTTGCTGCTGCTGCTCCCAGATTGTTTTTGTAAGCTGTGGTTAGAGACATCAGTGCCAGCAGACAGGGCTTCATGGTGATGCTCTCTGACACCAGGGTAATGGGGGCCCTGTGAGCCCTGAGCTCTGCACTGGGGAAAGGAGGAGAGGGTGTTCAGACCTGTCCAGAGGGTAGGGAGGAAGGGGACACTGTGCTGTGTCACACTAGGTGTTGCTGAGGAGGATCTAAGGGTTGTCCAGAGAAAAGATAATCAGGAAAAGATCCTCAGCTGCACAGCAGAACTGAAAATCATCCTGGGAAGGGATTCTTCATGTTCAAGGAGCTTGGGGTGTACCATGACAGCTCAAGGGGAAATAGCCTTAAAAGATGTGTAGATGTGGCACTTGGGGACATGGTGTAGTGGTGGTCTTGGCCATGCTGGGTTAATGGCTGGACTTGATGATACTACAGGGCTTTTCCAACCTAAATGATTCTATGAGGAGTGGCTTACCTTCTTCTGGTCAGAGTCCATGTGGTCTCAAGTTGAAGAGACCACCATGTCCAAATGCTTCAGCATGTGACAGTCACCTTAGAAACACGTTGAGAGACAGCATTCTTGCTTATTACAGATCTGTTTTACACAGGAAGCCATTACATCAGACTTCTGTGTTTAAGTACATAATTTCCCAGTTGTTTTATAAACTTAAAATGCAGGAAATTTCAAAGCATGATAAGGCCCTGGAGTGCTTTAAGAAGCAAAGGGATGATCATAGTTTTTTTTAACTGATGGTGTGACAAGGGAAGACATTGCAGAGTGCACAGCTCATATACTGTCCAGCAGGGTGGTGTCCTGTTGGGGGTAATATGCTCAGCTTAATTCATTGGATCTAAACAGAAGCTTTTTCATTTGAGGGCTCTTAGTAAAGCCTTGTAAGCATTGGTATGTTTGTCTTTTCTCTCCATCCCAGCAAACTAATACTCAAATGACAAAATACTCTTTAGGAGGCATCCACTCCTCTAAACATGGGGAATGAGGAACAGAAGCGAGGGACAGAGACAGAATAGGTGGTGGCTTCAACAATTCCTCCTTCCATAGGATGATTTCAGTGTATTTTGCAAACACTAATTAAAAGGTCAAGAATTTACATCATTGGTGTTGGTTTAGAGTGGAGGAGCACACTTCTGATCCTGCTATGGACAACCAAAGACAAACTCCAAGTTCTTTCACCTTGGGGTCCCAGATTATCATCCACTGCTGGTTGTTCTTGTGAAATGAAAGGAGTTTGCAATCTGCAAATAGAGTAGCTGTGGTCTAATCCTCCCGAGTTTCTCTCTTCCTAGTACACAACTCTATCCTCTTCTGGCTGGGAAGGGGAGGAATGAGCAGGTTCCAATCGTGAACCTGCTGGCAGTGCTGTTCAGCAACTGCCATTGCTGTGAGGGACCACAGCCATCCACTGCTTCCCTCAAACAGTGACTAAGCAACTGGATTTACAACAGCCAGGAATGATCCCATCTCTTTTGTTTCCAGCCTCCTGATGCTCTCTAGGTAGAAGCCACTGAGTAACAGTCCACTGATGCAGTAATCTCCTGGCTCATGTACATGGGATTGATGTGTGTTTGGAGCTTGCCAGATCCAGGCTTGTTCCTGGGATAACTTAAGAGCAGTGCCAGCTAAGCAGTGCTGCATGGCTTCCAGTTGTGTCTCACCGGCTCTGGGTGCAGGCAAGACCAGGTCAGATCTGTCAGCAAGAAGCCATACAAATGCAGGCAGAGCCCACAAGTTTGCGGCAGAAGCTGACATAAAGAAGAGACATCCTGAGCTCACATCAGTGCTGACGACAGCCAGAAGCCTCATTAGTGTCTATCTAGAA
Source organism: Empidonax traillii (assembly GCF_003031625.1). Taxonomy (NCBI): domain Eukaryota; kingdom Metazoa; phylum Chordata; class Aves; order Passeriformes; family Tyrannidae; genus Empidonax; species Empidonax traillii. The sequence continues at coordinate 162,685 of NW_020956298.1, read as the reverse complement.
ACAAGCTGTTTGGAGGAGGAACGCTTTCCTTTGGCTTTGGTTGTATTTTTCTCCCATTTCCTAGTGACGGGCCTCCCAGTGGTGTTTGCTCCTTTTGCAGTTATCTCTGTGCTCTTTTCTGCAGTGTTTTCCAAACAGGTAAAGTCTGATGAATCCTTTGATTCACACAAATCCATTCTATTTCATATTTGCCTCTTTATAAGGCATCTGTGCCTGCCCATGGCGGATGGGTTGGACTAGATGACCTTTAAAGGTCCCTTCCAACCCAAATTATTCTGTGATCTCCTTTCAGATGTATTTAAAAGCCTGCCCTCACCTGAGATGTGAAAAAACCCTAAGCTAGAAAACTAGAAAAAATGTTAGAAAACTAATATTTGGACAAAAGTTCTCAGTCCGTTCTTTAAGCTGCTTGTATTAATTCAACAAGGATGAGCATGTAAAAGCTCTTTGGCACCCTGGGACTAGATGAGTAGAAAATATTGTGAATGGAAATGGAAACGGTTCCCAGTGCTGGTTGTTTCTGAGTGATGCCTGTTCGCTTTGCTCAGAACTTCAAAAACCCCAAACCTCAGGACCCCAAAACTTCAGCCCAGTGGAAAGCAACTGAGCTGGCTCTATGGAGAGAGTGTGGGTAACTCAGTCTTGAGTGGTTGTCCTTCTCCATGATGCCAGACACACTGCCCAGCATGAGCATCTGGACTTCATTGGGTGGCCTGGGTATCATCTAAGCAGCGGCTGAAATCACACTGGGGCAAACCCATTAAACTCCTTGAACCTTCCTTTCAAGTGCTCATATAAATCTCTTTTCCCACCAGACTCAAAGGAATGAAAGGCTACACAGGTGAGTCATTAAGCTCAGAGATGGCTTAATTTACTGCACTGCTTGTCCATGTCCATACTTGGTGATGATCTGGTGCCAGCTTTCGCATGTGTTGGCTGCTGTGTCCCAGCTGAAATCTAACAATAATTAATTTTACCTGCAGAACCATGAAACTGTACATCATCTTCTTACTGGCAGTGGTGAACACAGGAACCACAGAAGGGACATCCTGTGAAATGGTAAGGATGTCTCTCTACTCAGGCCCCTTGGCATTCTGAACGAAGCTGAGACGGCCTTGTTACAGGCACTGTAAAAACAGCTACAGTCTCTGAAAATGGGAATCCCCCAGGACCAGACTCTCCATGACAGCAGAGATGGGATTTGCAGGGTTAGGGGGTGGTTAGCAGGCTGTTCTTGGGCTGTGTCCTTGTTGTAGTGACAGCACATAAAAGTGCTGGAGTGGGTAAGGTTGGAAGAAGGGTCATTATCTCAGTTTTCTTTAAGGGGGAGCTGGCTAAAAGAAATTTGACCTGATTGCCCCAAGACTGTACAAGGATTCTGTGACTGAGACAGAATAAGAACTTAGACTTAAAATCATCTCCTTTATATCAAGCCTATGTTCTTTGTGCTTTAAATAAAGTATCTTCTGTGAAATGCACCTATACAAGCCCTTTTGTAATAACAGGGAGACTGACCTCCTCTGCCCTGACACAGCATTGCTACCAGGGAAGCTGTACCTGACTTCTGCTGGAGGGAAATGAAGTGACAAAGCCTCTTGACCTCATACAAAATTTGTTCCTTGAATTTTGCAAGTACCTGGTACAGTATTATAAATGTTATTCACAGCTGAACTTTCTCCCTTCCCTATCAAAGTGCTTCTGATTGTAACAGGCCATTTAAGAATACCTTTTTTTTTCCTGAGCATTGAAGCTGTTCAGCACAAATCCTCAAGAATTTCCAAAATAGGGAAAAAAATTATTTGCTAGCTGGACACAACTCCCTTATGGGACTCATTCCATTCCTGTCCACCCTGACATTTTGCTGCACTTCCTGAATTCCAAAGAAATTAAGACCTAGTATGTATAAAAAGATCTTGGGAAGGTGACTGGGCAGCTCAATTCACTGGCTGGAGAAGGAAGAGTGATGAAGCCACTGTCACCATGTCAGCTTGGGTCCCATGTATCATAGTCACATGAAGGTTGGGCAAGACATGCAATAAACCAAGTAGATTCGTCCCATCCCATTTCTTGATGGATCACAGACCAGGCTGACTGCTGAGAAGTAAACACATGCTTGTTTCCACCACTCCACTGCTTTCATCAAGCAAATAATCCAGGGCTCTACGCAGTTAAACTGGGATAAATTTAGCTCTGACAGAAAACACACTGCAGTCAACGTCTGGGATGCTCATCTGATATAAATTATTAGCTCAGCATTGCTAATGTCCTTGCTGATTGTCTTCCTTCAGAGGATGTTTGGTCCAGTGGAAGGTGGGTGTAAATCCAAACACAGCTTAAAGAAAGAGGGAGCTACTGGATTAGCTGATAGTCCATTGAAGTCCTGAATTATTGTTTTTCATTCCAGTCTTACTGTTTTACTTGGTACTTTCCCTGTGGTAACACTTTAGAATAGCAAAAACTCAGAAATGGAAACTTTCATCCCAAGTCTCCTGGTAGAGGGATGAGTCAGAAACCTATGCCCTTCTCTGACTCACCAGTGCTGCTCCTGTCATTGAACTAGAATCCTAAAAGAGGAATTGAACACTTCCTGTGAGACCCCACACACTGATTGTACAAGTTATGGCACATCTACACATTTGCAAGACAACAAGGCACAGCTTAAATGTCAGGAGCTTCTTCCTAACTCCTGTTGCCTTCCACAGGCAGGCAGGGCTTCAACTAGATTGTGTTCACTCCCCAAAGAAAGATGTTTCTACTAATTCTCGTGAACTGGAGAAGGATAAGCTTTGAAATAATTTATGGAAGGGAGGGGATTTTAGGAAATTCCATTTCACCTTGCATTGAGGTGATGCAAGAATATGTGCACAACTGGTTATCATAGGTCAGCTGATGTGGGGTACCTGGGCAAACTGCCAAGGTTTGGCTCTGTAGCTGGGGAGCCCTTCTGAGAACAGTCATGGACACCATTCAAGCGCAGGTCATTGCCAAGTGGCTCCAGCCCAAATTCTTTGGTTCACATGTTCATGAGTTGATAACAGAGAACACAAGTGAAGGCTTGGATCCAGCCGCGTTTCTGTAGGGCTCTTACTAAGGGGGATGACAACTTCCACACAGTGCTGAGCAGTAAAGAATTGGAGTCAGAATCCAAATGATGCTCAGCTTTTGAACTGTTGGGTCATTTTTTTGCCAGCACATGAATGGAACCAGAGACTGAAAGGGTCAAGTGCTTTTCATCCTGCAGTACTTCTTGCCAATAGATGTGGAATAAACTGATGACAGCAGTGGCAAAGATGATGAAGTCAGAATGTGAGGCAAAAGCCTGAGAAGCCTGAGACTTTTCCAATCTCAGGTTGTCAACCCATTGGACTAAGAGGTGAGAGAAGGGGAGATGCACCAAACAGATGCTGTTTGATCCAATCCACTGAGATGTGTTTCATCTTTTCTTTCTACTGTTGATGAGAATGACATTCATGCTGTTTGAGCCTCGGGGAGAAAAGATGGTGCAGAAGATAAATTTGGTGAGGATCAAATAAGTCAGTGAAAAGGAATAAAACTTTAAAAAGAATAGTGGGAGGGGAAATGTTACAGGAACGAATGTCAGACAGTGGGAGGTCCAGATTTGATCAGTCTCTTTTATCACTGGGAAGGTTCCATGGATGTAAATTAAAGACCTGCTAGATACTTGGTGATCTGAGACTGACTTCTCAGCCATCGACTTCAGTGAAAGCCAGCCGACTGGCATCAACAGGAGTTGGATCAGGACTTTGCTAAGATGCTCATTACCCGCAAGGAGTGGAGGGGGCTCTCCGCTGTTGAGGTCTGGCTCAAAGTGTGGGAAGAAACCTGGCATCTGCCTTAGGCTGCAAAGCACCTGCTGCTTTCTCACTCTGTATTTTTGCATCCTTCTGGCTTCTGCCTCTTCCACAAACCAAACAAGAAGAGGCTTCCTCCTTGTGCCTTGGAGCTAAGCCAAGTCTGGGCATATTTTAGCTCAAATGAGCAACTCTATGGGGACTTTGCAGGAAAGAAATAATTTCAGGGAGAAGCCACAAAATTTCCTTTTTTTTTTTTTTTTTCCCCTGATTTTTTTTAATCTAGTTGAAATTTAAGTGAGTTGGAGGGAAAAAAAGGAAGGGGTTCAAGGTTTAATAGTCAATTACTTTGGATCTTTGGGAAAAGATGTATCACTGAAGGAATGGGGAGCAGTCTGTGTTTATCTAGAGCTTGGATATGCACTTATGCTTCTCTGGAATATTTTTCTGTGGTCTCCAAAATTTAGATGATGCAAAAGAAATTCACAAAACACTGAGTAGTGTCCCACTTCTCCTAAACAGATCTGTCACTTAATTCACCTCAAAGTTCACGTGAAACAGAAGAGGGTTAGTATTTTTGACTTTAAATGTTTCTTTAATGTCTGAAAAGCTTTGTGTCATGAAATCTGGATTCTGCTTCTCCAGTGAAGATTCAACAGATTTCTCTCTTTACTTCCTTCTTCTGTGATCTTTCCACAAACATTACATGCACCAGACACCCAGATACATTCATAGCAAGAGTTTTCCTCCAGTGAATTAAAAGTTGCCTAAGCCTTTTACATTCCACTTCCTCACACTGCTCTATGTTCTCCTTAATAACAAAATATAGCTTGACATTTATGCAAGGGTGGTCATGTTCCTGTTTCTGATCTTGCTGATGAAAACACACTCTAAACTTTGGTCTGGACCCAGATTCAGTCCTAGCTGCAGACTTAAATTAATTAAACAGACTTGCATCTGGAAGATGAATTTGACTTTGATGCTTGTTTTTTAATCTATCTGCTGCTGGGAATTGGCCTGAAAATGCATGACCCTCACTGCACATCACAGCTTTTTCCTTCTCAAAAGCTGGCTTTACAAAATTTGTCTTTTCCATGTTGTATCATGGGTGTTTTGCATGGGTGGTTTCACAAGGCGTGCTCCCCATGCAAGAGGAAGGAAACTTGCCTTAGGAAAAGGGTAAACACAACAAGGGTAAACAAAAGGATAGTAAAAGCAGAAGAGTTTGGAGATTTTCATCAGAAATGCTTCAGTTGTTGAATGACCCATTTGATTAAAGATGCATTGCTTAACTAAGCCATGGTTAAAGGAAGAAATAATCAAATATCTGAGGATGTGAATATGAAGGGGAGATAGGGTTTGGGCTAGAGTTTTTCCACCTCTTTGCTTTGGGACCCATGCTGCCAACAGAGTGAAGCTCTTCTAAGTAGTACTTAATATTGCAAGTAGAGTTTGAAAAATCTAATAGAGTGACGAAAGTAAGAAAATTAAACATCAGAACTAAAATTAAGAAATAGTGCTTGATTGCAATGAAAAAAAAAAAAGGGGGGCAAAACTTCTTCACTTGGGACTATTAAAATGAGTCCAGGATAAAGGTATGAGAAGGAGAACATTTAGTAGGTATCACATGCAGATAAAATGCTACTGCTGTAAGTCAGAAATGTCTTTAAAATGAAATGAGTGCTGTTAGCTGCAAAGAAGTGTTAGGATTGTTGTTCTTGCTGTTTTCAGTGCTCAGAAAAAGTGGTGTGATCAGTGTTTCACAAGAAGGACCTGTCTGGATGCCGAATGTTATTTTCCTTTTATTTAATGCAAACATGCTTTTCATTTGTCGTGTAACAGGCCCTTTTCTCTATTTTTCTGGCAGGCAAACTCACAGGCATTTTGCCACAACAAAGACCTCCACCAAATCCCTCATGAGCTCCATCTGAACGTAAACAAAATAGATCTGTCTGGAAATCTGATTCAAACCATCCCTGAAATGCCATTATCATTTTACACTTCTCTCCAGTGTCTGGATTTAAGTTCTAACCAGATAAGCTTCATCACGCCTGGAGTGTTTGCACACATGATGAGTTTGCTGGAAATAAATTTAGCCAACAATCACTTATATGAGCTTGCTCAGAATGGAACAGAGGGGATTGGACTTTTACCCAAGGTGGAAATAATGGACTTGTCACACAACAGTCTGTACAATGGGATGGCTGAGTATTTCATTAAACAAGCTCCAACACTGCGGTATCTTTCATTGGCAGACAACAGTATTGTAATGATATCACACAAGATGTTTCAGGGATCTCCCAGTCTTGTGGAGATAGATCTTCAGAGTAATATCATCATGGAAATAGAAGAAGGTGCTTTTGAGACTCTAGTGAACCTTTCCAAACTCAATCTCTCCACAAATTCAATTACTTGCATCTCTGATTTCAATCTCAGGCAGCTGGAGATACTTGACCTTAGCAGGAATAGCATTGAGACCTTCCACATCACAAAGTCAGATGATGAATATAGCTTAAGATGTCTGGATCTGAGTGAAAACAAATTGCTTCACTTCCCAGTCTTCCCTCAGGTAAATAAACTGGTAACTCTGAACTTATCAAATAATTTAATCCAGCTCACTGCTGAATCCCCTCATACTAAAAAAGATTACATGGAAAATGAATGGCTAGATGCTTCTTTTCATCTTCTCGATCAGAAGCAAAGTAGAAATATAAGTTCTCCTTATTTATCCCAGCTTGTATATTTAGACTTAAGTTATAATGAAATCAAATCCATTCCAGATAAATTCTTTGAATCAATGTTGTCCCTTCACACCCTTAACCTCAGTAAAAACTGTCTCCAGGCATTTTTAGTAAGTTATGACAATGCATTAAGGTCCCTAACTGTTCTTGACTTGAGCCACAATGCTTTGCAGAACCTTCTCCTTGACGCTGGGGTGTTGTCAAATTTGAAGGAGCTTCATATTCAAAACAACCATCTTCAGACCCTGCAATTTGACGTCTTCTCTAGTCTTCCTAGTCTCAGACTGCTTAATCTACAAAGCAATAACATCAGCCTTTGCAGCATGTACTCCGGATTAGCAAAGCAAAGACTTGCTGGAGAGGAAAGTGGTTGTGTATCGTTTGTTGATTCTCCTAGTCTTCAGTACTTGTACCTAGCTGACAACATGCTGAACACCCTACCAGCATGCAGCTTCTACAAGACTTCTTTGATTGTCTTAGATCTCACCATGAACCCTGGATTGAAAATAGAATTTAAAGCATTATCAGGACTGGAAAAGTCTCTGGAATATCTGTATTTACATGGCAATAGCTTGACGGATTTAAATATCGACTTGCCTTGTTTTAGTCACCTTAAACATTTAAACCTCTCTGAAAATCAGCTGAACTGGCTGCCTAAGTGGGGTAGTGACTCTCCACTGGAGGTTCTGGACCTACGGAACAATAAGTTCAGTACATTGCAGAACAGCAACATTTTAGCATTAGAAAATTCACTTAAAAACCTATATCTCACTGGTAACCCACTCGACTGCTGTGGAAACATCTGGCTTTCATCAATGATACAGAACAAAAATGTCCAGATCCCCAACGTGGAGCACTTAACGTGCCAGTACACTCAGAACTTCGAGTATCAGGAAGAAATGTACATTTGGAACATTAGACCAGAAGACTGTGAAAAAGAGGATCCAAAGAAAATCAACATCCTTATTATATTAACATTTGTATTGGTTTTATCTGTGATAATCATCGGTGCAGGTTCGTTTTTTTGCTTCCGCAGGCATAACTTCAACCATCAGTTTAAAGCATAGAAATACAAAATGCCTTGAAAATTGAAGAAATTGGGTGCTACACTGACAGAGTGTATAAATAAAGGGCAAAACTCTCATCTTTGATTTTTAATTGTGGATTTTAAGATGGTTTTGAAGTGCCCCTGAACTGCACCACTGTAGTGGTCTGTGTTGCAGGGACTAGAAGGAGAATTTGCCATGTTTTGCACTTGCTTCATTCACATGCAGATCTGCATAACAAGTTCATAAGTGGTAGAGGAGGCCACTGTAAAGTGCTGCTGTTGTTTAGAGGGATGTGTAATTTAAACCAGGCCAAAAGAAAAAGCTTTCTAACCTTGAGACCCGAGGCTTTCCACTAAGCTCAGAGCTCATTGATTACATCCCTTCTCAAAGTTATGTGCCTCCATCAGATATTTTGATTTGGGCTGGTCTGAGCTTTGTTTCTTCCTAGGGGGTTAGCTCCTAATACTTCTGAAACTGAAATCATGCCAAAATGAGCCAGAGTGGGTCAAAGCACAATCTTCACTCCTCGCAGTTGGTTGAAAATTTCTCATGAGTTCCAAACCCATGAGAATTTAGGAAAAAAAAAAAAAAAAAAAAAAAAAAAAAAAAAAAAAAAAAAAAAAAAAAAAAAAAAAAAAAAAAAAAAAAAAAAAAAAGGAAATTACCATCTATTGTTTGTTAGGATATTGCTCCAGTCACAAGGGCAAGGGCAAGACGTGAGAGGTTGATGAGGTCAACTAGTCCTGGCCCTTATTACTCATGAGGGATGTAGAAGTCTCAAGCATGAAACAACTGCACTTTACATTACCCAGATCTGCTCAGAAGCTCACAGGTCCACAGTTCAACTAAAAGAGAAGAAATTTGCCCCTCATGTGCAATGCATATTTAACTGGGTTTAATGTGAAAAAATTAATCTCCAGCGTGAACATTTTTTTAAAAGAAAAATCTTGGAGATGAATTTCAACCAGCTATCATTGGACTGAAATTTTTATATTTCTGAGGAAAACTGTTAGCAATTCACTGCATACAGTTGCATTTCAATGCAGAAGAATAATATATCTATTTTTAAAGGTCATAGGATTTAGAAAACAAAAAGGAACTTTAAAGATACCGCTGTGAAATGATACACAGGGAACCTAGTCCTGAGACATTATTCAGATCAGATATCCACTATCTCTCCCTAAACAGATATTATGGCCAATAGGATGGGCTGCAAGAAAAGTTATGTAGATCCTCATTCTATGATGGGTTTAATGTGGCTAACCTGTTCCATTGCTAAAAGTTGACACTGAAATACCTTATGTTCTGTACCCTGACAGAAAATTACCATTTCGAGGTTAAGAAAAACTCACCAACAGGGGGAGCCTGACCTACTAACAGGGTCCAATGGCTTTGAAAGGAACTGTATCAGGTTTTCTTTTCATGCCAGTCACTGTACATTAAAACATACAAGAGTAAGAGAGGTCAAACTGAAACCTGTCCAAGTAAATAACTCAGAGTCAAATTGCTGCTCCATACCTGTTTCTTCCAGCTGGTGATTGTCAAAATTAACACAGTACAAAAAGGTGTGTAATTCTATTTTAAAGCATTTATGTAAGAAACTGGTTGGTGATTTTCACTGTGGAAATTTGTACAATAAAAAACATCTTCGAACTTTGTAAAAAGCACAGGGTTGTGAATATATTAAAACACCAGCTTGTAATGCTCCATAAATTAAAAGAAAAGCCTTCATATTTTTCTGTGATGTTCAGGCTTCACCTTTTACCTCCTGGCCCAGGAGCAGGGACAGCTGCTCCATGTTTCAGAGTATGACCAATGGAGAACAAGGAGATCTAGTGAAGATGGAGGCAAAAATTTGGAACAGGTTTTCCAGAGAAGTTATAGCAGCCCCATCCTTGGAAGTGTTCAAGGGCAGGTTGGATGGGGCTTTGAGCAACCTAGTCTAGTGGCAAGGGGGTTGGAACTAGGGGGTCTTGAAGGTGCCTTCCAACCCAAATCACTCTGTGATTCCACAAATTTCCACAAACCATCAGCAGCATCTACAAAAGCCCATGCTAATCATTGGCTCGAGATCTTATTCTTGTAGGAAAACATTTGCACAAGCAGCAGCTGCAGGGAAGCCGATGCTGAAGTGGATGAGCTTTGCCTTTGGTGTGAAGGCAGAATGAGCTGTGTGCCCAGACATGGGCTGATTTGCCATATAGTGAGTTCACAGCTTTTAAGCTGAGCATGGCAAGATTATATCTCCTTCTGAGAGCCAGTATTGGCTTGATTAGCATCAAGCTGGAATGAGTTAAATATCTGATGACAGAGTCAAACCCATTTAATTAACAGTTTTAACATTACTTTTGTTTAGATCTCCCAATAGGAAATACTTGTTATTACTAAACATCTGGGACTAATTAGACTTCCACTGACTTCCTTGGGAGCAGAAACAGTTTTCTTAAGATTAAGTCTCAGGAGCAAAATGCAGCATGGCTTGTTTGTATTTCTCTGTTAGCAGCATAATAAACCAAGAAGTGACATGACCCTGCTCCAGCTAATTCTGTTGTTTTGAATGGGGTGAGGAGCATGAGGGCAAGAAAGTATGAATAAAATAGAGAGGAAAAACGGGTAGAAATGTGATCTCTACATGATATTATTTCTCAAAATAGGGGTATGTAGATGACAGCCCCAGTCTTGCCTTTTCTGTTTGATACTGTGTCTGCATTTTTCTGCCAGTCGGCCCCATTTTCCTAATAGGTTAGTGTAATGGTTTAATGAAAAGGAAGATTAACGCTATCCCAGTCAAAACCGGGATAGTAGGAACAATATAGGCTGTTTTGACTGTAATTTTGCAATAAAAATTTTACACCCTCAGTCATTATTTTTCATAAAATCCTTGCAACAAACTCTGTTGAGGCAAAAAGAGCTCATACTGCTACACCAAGGATATCCTTCTGGGACTCTGGGGTATGTAATAAAGTGTTTGGGTTTTATGCAGACAATGCATTTTTCTTTCTTTTTTTTTTTTAAATTGCTGCATGCAACAAGTGCCTTCCTCTCTGCAGGTGTTTGCATAGGACAGGACAATAGAATCGTGGAATTAGAGAATGAAAAGGGACCTTAAAGATCATGTAGTTCCAGCTTGCCTGCCATGGACAGAGACACCTTCCACTACATCAGGTTGCTCAAATTCCCATCCAACTTGGCCTTGAACTCTTCCAGGGATGGGGCATCCACAGCTTCTCCAGGCAACCTGTTCCAGTGTTTCACCACCCTCTGAGTAAAGAATTTCTCCATAATCTAAATGTGTCATCTTTCAGTTCAAAACTGTTCCTCCTTGTCCTGTCATTATCTACCCACATAAAAAAGTCCCTCTCCCTCCTTCTTATGTGCCCGCTTTAGGTACTGAAAAGGTGCAATGAGATCTCCCCAAAACCCTCTTTTCTCCATGCTGAACAAATATTTCCTACCGTGGTTTGCTGTGTTTTTTTCCCCAAAACAATCCTCTGCAGTGGGATCAGGTAGAGATAAATAGTGGAAAAACTAGAAACACTAGAAATTCTAGAAACAGAGACAGGCCCTGAAAGTTCATCAAGTCAGGACTCATATTGACCATCTGCAGAAAGTCGCCTCATTTTCCAGAGATATTGGCTTTTTTTTTTTTTTTTCTGCGAAGCCAAGACAATACCCTAATAGAGCACCAGTCTCTGGCTACAGATCTCTCTGCAGGGCCCCTGTGCAGCCCTGAACTACCCACAGTATGCAACACAAGTAAGAGTTTCCTAATATTTTGGGAGCCCAAAGCATTTGCTTTCCTATTCGTATCTATTCCCCATGCCATTCAGTACCCTTTTATTTTTCTGAGGAGAAACAAACCAAAACCACAACCCGAATCCCCTGTATCTTCATGAGAAAGAAAAACAGGTCCTACCTTGCACAGCAAGGTAACCTGTGGCCGTATTATTTTCTATAAACAGTTACCAATTCTGTTTGTGCACAGATATGCAAAGGCACAGATGCACACAGGCTAGTCTAAGAAATACATCACTTCAGGATTAGCTTTGTTTGACCTAAATTAGAACAGCTCGTGCTACATGATTATCTATAATAACAAACATAATAAATAAATAAAAAATACATTTAAGCTGATGGGACAGAGCCTTTACTGTGTTTGTGGATGACACCAAATGGATCAGTGCTTGGCATGCTGGGGTAGAGCCATTATTTAGAGGAAGCTTCCGCATCATAACAATGGTCAGAGAGAAGCTTCATGATGTTCAGCAAAGACCTGCACCTTGAACAGAACAAGCTCATGTAACATTGCAGTCTAGGGACAAGATGAATGAAAATTACCTTTGCAGAAGATGATCTGAGGGTCTGAAAGGACATTAAGTTGTCCATGAGTCATCATCATGCCCTAGTGACAATGAAATACAGCTACATACTGAGCTGTATTTTCAAAAGCTTAGGTAGAAAGTCAAGAAATGCTGTTACTCCCCTGTATTCGGCACATCTAACACCACATCTGATTACTGTCTCAGGCCATTGGGTCTCACAGTACAACAGAGAGACTGACAAACTGAACTGAATCCAGCAGAGGCCACCAAGATGGTCAGGGGGCTGGAGCATATGGTATCTGAGAAAGAGATGGAGAAAACTAGGCTTATTCAGCCTGGAGAAGAGGAAGTCTTGGAGGAAAATCTTTTTTCAGTGCTGGATGGGCAGTTACAAGGAAGACAGCGTCAGCTCCTCCCAGGAGGAGGGAGTATTCAGTTCAAGCACAAGTTGCAGCCTCTGAGAGTTACAACTGCAGATGTTCATGTTAAAGATATGGAAAAAATTCTTCATAATATGGGAGGCCAAACTCTGGAAAATCCTTAGAGATTTTCAAAACCCATCAGAGCAAGGCCCGGAGCAATTCTGACACTGAAGTTGACCCTGCTTTGATCAGGGAGCTGGACTGGAGCTCTCCATATGCTTCTCACAATTTGAATTATTCTCCAGTATTTGCAAAAAAAAAAAAAAATGAGTCATGCACTTAAGTGAGGAATAGAGAAACTTAGCCTGTAAATGGTGTCTGCTCCCTGAACTGAAGCTGTGAAGGGATTTGGCAGTAGAAGTGTCCAGAGAGATGGCAAAAGTGGGTGATGATGTCATATGTGGGCAGAGCTAGTCAGATTATGGAGGTCTGATTCACATGATTTTTCCTTATTTTTCTTTTTTTTTTTTAATTTTTTTTCTTTTTATGGCTCAAAAATTGAAATTAATATTTTCAGAATTTCCCATGAAAATTCTGAAAAATATGTATTTGGGAAATGAGTCCTTTGTAAGGACAGAGACTCTATTTGAACTGAGATATTTCTACTGCAGCATGAACATTCTCATACAATAAAATAATAATTAAAAAGTAATCATTGCAACATTCAGTCTGCTTTTACCATCTTTGTTCTAGAGAAGATGAAGAAATGTTTCAATCAGCTAATGCTAAATAACGTCCCTCCCAGCTGTCACTAAAACAAAACAAAGCAAAATAAACCGAAACAAAGTAAAACCAAAATATTAAGTCGTTGAAACTATATAAAGCTTTTAATATTTTTCACTTCAAATAATTCTGGGAGACAGGAAGAACATAAAATAAAATAATTGTAGTAACCTTTTCAAATCCCAGAAGATATATATGAGGTAAGATTTTCATTGAAAAATGCTTTTTATTGTTAAAACTTTCTTCCATCATGAGTACTTGTATTGTAATTTGTGATTTTTTTATATTTATAAGTTTTATGACTCCACTGTCTTTCACTTCAAAATGTTGCTACAAAAAATTCTGCCAAGAGTTGTAAATTGAAGAGTCACAAACTTTCAGCTTCATTAATTGCTGTTTACTCTTGGAAAAAGCTCTTTGTAACAGACCTTAGCATATGTTTTTTACCTTAAACATGTGATTCACTACCTTATGTTTCCTCTAATCAGTCCCTCGTGTTTCACCACAGACATCAGGCAAGTTACTGCATTGCTGAACTGGACCCATCACCACTATATTGAGTTCCTTTTCTGTTTGGAGAGAATGATGCCCAGTGAAGTGAAGATCCAGGGAAGGATTTGGGTGCTTTAATTGCCACTTGAGCTATTTAAGTCCAGAATATAAATCTTTACAGTCCTTGTTCAGTTGCTCATTCTTCCACCTGGTGCCTAAAGTCTGCAGAGAACTATGTTTAATGTTGAAATTACCTGTGAATTTCACAGTCTTCTCATTGGCATATTCAGAAATACCACAAACAGCACAAAACCAATTATATCTGTGTAAGCCCCAACAGGACTCTAGTGTTGAGCATCCCTGTGCCACATCTCCTAAGTGGGTTAACATTGCCAAAACATCACTGCTGGGAAAAACTCTGTAGAAATTGTAGCTGGAAATGTAGCTGCCATAATAACTCCATGCCTGATGACCAAACCATTTTACAGGACAAAGCTATCAGCTGGAGGCCAGGCTGCGTACCCCAGGGAATCTCAAAGAGAACTGAACGCTGGTTTATGGATATCCAGTCAAACCCATTGTTGGGTAAGAAGTCAGAATTAGTTTGAAACAGATGCACCAAGTGCTTTGCTTTAACTGGTTGATATGTTAGATCTGATATCTAAAGTCTAATGTTCAGCTTACCCTCGTAAAACAGTAACCAAAACCAGAAATCAAGACCAGCTTTCAATAGGGAAAATTTTGCACAACTTTGCCTGTGCACATCCAGTGTCATGTCATCTGCTTTTCCCATGGTGTAATTATTTTTCCAGCCTCCTGCTTCCTTAGACTGCTCATGAAGAGGCTTCCAAGAAGATGTAATCGTAGTGCAATTGTATCACATTTGTGCACTACAGAATGTTTCACTTCGTTTGGTTTGCATCGTGTACTTCCTACTACTGTTCAGTAGACCTGTGGATTCAGCCACACAAAGTATTATCAGGTGTTTCCTAGCAGAGTTCCTGAGTGATGCATGGTTAAACAAATCACTTACCGCTGTCTGTGGAGCAATGCTTTCAGCATCCCATTGACCAAATGGTGTTTTTTTTCTTGCCAATTCTTATTTCATAACTTGCCTGTTGGGACTTCGTTCTTGTGCAGGAGTTTTTATGGGAATAAAATCTTATCTCAAAGAAAGATCTTGCTGTATCTGGTTGAAATAAAATGAGCAGATCTCCCTATATTTTCTCCTCCAAAAATAATAATAAAAAACTGTTTATTCAATTAATAAAGGCCTAAAAGACATACCTAAGACGTAGCTGAGTTTTCCATACTAAACTCCAAACCTCTCTTGCTTTTACACTGCACTGTTGCAGATATCCTACAAATTAGAAATAAAGCCACAATGCGTTATTCCGCATTGGAAAGGTATGGCAATTGTTTTTCTTGTCAAACCAGTGCTGGTTTTGAAGATGTCTCAGCTGTAAATGAATGAGGTCAAGTTACAATCTGTTCACCAGCCAAGTCCTCACAGCTCTCTACACCTCTCCTTGCTTATGAAGTAGTTTAAACCATCTTCATGTTTTACATGACAAATGGGACAGACTATTTCCAGTACCATTAACATAACATCCTGACTAGAGATAATTTATTAGGACACAACTCTGTGGCAACTGCTCTGTTTTGCAGAGCTCCCAGGTGGCCTTCTCAAGACCCTCTTAAGAATGAGGTTACAAAACCTGGCAAAGTTATCCAGCCAGACAATGTGAGGGAGTTGAGAGGGCATCCAGCAGCAGCTGAGAAGGGTGTGAAAAATGGGACCTTTGCAGAAAGGTTATGACAGTTGGTTCACAGTAGAAGAAGGAGAATTAATGCATATAAGCAGAAAAGGAAATTCTGAATCAGCAGAGAAGAAGGAAGAAACACACAGAAAATATAAGTCAAATGTTGGGTGGATTTTTACAGTCTCACTGGTGACATAGGTATAAATGTCTGTTTGGAACAATTCAGAACCCACAGAACACAGAAGAGTCACTTCTTTGAAGAGACTTTATGCACAGGGAAGGGAGTAGATGCTTTTCCACCAGTTTGGACTTACAGATGTTGAAATTTTAATTATTCAGGACTTCTAAGCTGACTAATTATCTCAGATGGTTTTCAGATCAACTTGAGTGCCTGAATCCCTCATGTTTCATGAATGAAAATTGTCGCAGCACAATTAAACCAGCATATCCAGGTTCCTGCTTGGAAGCAAGCCTTTGGCAGGATAGTTTCATTCACACCAGTGAAGGCATGCTCCATTGGTGTTTACTTTTTTGGTCTACAGACATTTTTCTCTACCAACATTTATGGGACTGGTGATGACAATAGGTGATGCTCAGCAGGTTCAATGTATCCAGCAATTTTTTGGACTGTGCTCAGAGAACAACATAGGTGAAAGCCAGTGACACCATCAAAAGTAAGGCTTTGTAAAAAATATTTATTCTTTTATGCATTTCTTGCTTTTTCTTCTCCAGCTGTTCTGTTTACTCCATCCTGACCACTGACCTCTCCCTCTGTTCTTCACTGGATTCCTGCCATCTGTTTCAAGATGTCTGTCCAAATAGGACATAAACTCAACAAAGTTTTATCCCAAGATAAGCTTTGAACTGTATCATATTTGAATGTCCTGGAGATTATGTCAAGGGAATTTAGGCACCTGTATTTCATCAAGAGGTGAGGCCTCTCTTCCTCATTTGTTATTTCTAGAACATTTAAATTTTTAGAAATTATATTACTGACTAGAAAATCTGCTGTAATAGAAACAGTTATTTCAATGCATCCAAGTATTACAGTGTATCAGTCAAGTCTGTGCTCCAAAGGATGCAGGCAAACATGAATTGTGGGCTGAAACTTGAAAAAAATGCAGCTATTCTCAGAAATAGGATGCAGACTAAGGGAAAATGGTGTGTAGTCTTTACTGTTCATAGTATAGGCATAAAAATCCCACTGTAGTTCTACTGCAAAGGTGGAAGGTCAAATCTTCATGGGGAAAAAAAATTATATATATGTTGATTTCTACAGTGAAAGGGTCTGGATCACCAAAAATAGTCGAAAACTTTTTTTTCATCCAACATGTCATGACTGTGTTATCCATAGCAGAAGACTTCAAAGCAGTAACTGAACACTTATAAATTTGGAAAGTTCCTTTAAAGCCAGATTTTTTATCAGAACCTAAATTTAATTTGTTTATAATCAATGAACTCTTTGAACCTAGGTAGAGAAAGAACACATTTTTTTTGCATTCCTCAAGTGAGAACTTGTCCACATTACAGTCACACTGAGGGTCCTGCAGGGATCAGGACTGTCCTATGTTACCTGTGTATCAAAATATGTCTGAAGAGCTTCCAGTCAAGCTCAACCAAAAATGGTTTAAGGCAAGCACAACTTGGCTCCTTCTGCAGATGGGAGGACCTGAATAACTGCATCCAAGCACACAGAGAAACTACACAAGGTGACTCCATTTGGAGCTTCCTTATGCAGTAAATATCTACTCGCTCACAGTTCTCAACCTGCAGTGTGGGTTGGTAACTCACACACCATATTTGCAACAAAATACATGTTTCATTGTCCAAGGACTAACTTGTGCACAAGGCAGGGCCTCAAGGCATCTTTACTGAATATCCTTGCAACAGCCATTCTCCATTTCTCCAGATCCCCCCAGGTTAGAAGCTAAACTTGAGGCTTCCAGTTTAGCAGCCAGACCAACAATATCCTCCTTGGCCAAAGCTCAGCCGAATGAGACTTCCCTGTATTGTTCTACTACTCAGATTGCTGCCTTCCTCTTTGTCTTGGGTCAGGAAAACCCACATGTAGCTCTCAAAAGCTATCTGGACCCTAGGATGTTGTGAGAGAGAGCACCTTTCTGTTACTTAGCAGCACTTAGATAACACTGAAAAGCAACTCCTCATTGCAAGACAGGGAAGGAGAGTCCAGGGACCTCAGCAGCAGACTTGCTGCCTCTCCAGCGTGCTTTAGGATACAGTGGTAGGGAATAAATCAAGTGCCTGTGAAGTAGCAAGTAAGGATGGAGCTAGTTTTGCAGCCTAAGGACTACACTGGGTGTAGTCCATTTCTTCCCAGTGAGGAAGAGCAGCCCAGACCTCACCAGGCTTTTCATTGTCTCTGCAGTATTATGGTTACACTCCAGCAAACCAAAGAGGTAGATGGGACAGGCTTAAACACTCCCTGGGAGCAGATCACAGCCCTTTGCTCACTGTGTCCTGGAGAGGGGAGATAGGCTGGGAGAGGTGTAGAGGGCCCATACAGCAGCCCAGGAGAGGGTTTTTTGGCTGATCCAGCAATGTTACTCACGTGGAATCCCTGGCTGCTTGCTCCTGACCGGAACGATTAACAGATAAGCAGTTCCCTGATTATCAGCTGCAGAAGTGATAGTCAATTTAACAAGCCAAACATTACATTTTTCTCACAGTGGGAGGATTGTCCCTATTGAGCTGGCTTGGAAAATACCCAAATGGGCATAAGAAAACAGCTAGGTTGCAGGCAGAGGTCATGCAAAGTAGTAGATCCCCTTTTTCTGGGGTACTTTAAGGTTTTCATCCTCTACTTCCAAAGCACCAGGTAGTGTAGAGACGGTCTGAGCAGACTGGGGTGCATGTGGACACAGGGGAAGGACAGTTTTTTCACTGCTTTTCTGGTGTCACCATTTTTTCTCTACCCAATCATTGGCAGTGATTGCAAGTCAAAACAAACAGCCTTCCTTCTGGCACAACTTCTCCTGGCTGTGTTCTCTCTCCCTGTTCAGGTGGGTGGCTCTCACTGAAGAGCTAAAAGGATCCCTGTTGTTAATTTTTCCCATAAATTCTGGCTTGAATCACAGTTCACTTAAGTTGTATTGCTGGGAGGGCAGAGGTCTGAAGGAGAAAAAGTAGCTGTCATTGCTAAGTGAGAATGGAAATCAGAGTCAACTAATCACCATTATTCATGGTTTTGCAGTATGTAAATTAATGGTCACTGATTGAATATCTAAGCCCCTTTCTTCTAAGGTTGCCCAAACCACCAGACTCCTATACAATTAGTGGGCTCTTGTAAAGTATTGAAAATGAGCCTTGGAGGAGTTAATTGAGTGTAGCAGTGTCGGTGGAAATTGAATGTAGAAGCTGTGACTCACAGCCACTTGCCCATATCCCTGTATTGCTTGCATTGCTTGTATTTTTTTCAGACTTCAGTTTCTGAAAACTGGCAGCTTTATCCAGCCTAGCAGAAATAAACAAATCTAGAATTAACATTAAAGAAATAAATACCCTAAAGACTAACCAATACATATAACTAGCAGTTACTCTACATCCTGAGTATAGAAGGTTCTGTTTATTGGAGAGATGCTCCTCACAATAAGGTTAATTGATGGCATAACCAAAAAAGGGCCACTTGGAGTTCTGGTTGTGTATCCAAACAGATGGTGGCAAGAGTCCAGCCAGGGCAACACTGCCAAGTTAGACAAGAAATCTGAGAACCCATATAGGAAACTAAAGGAGCACAGAGGGAACTACAAATTAAAACCAGACAATAGGACACCATTCATGCAGAACGAGGAAGAACACTGCTTGTACACACACAGTACTTAAGATCTCCTAAGCCACTCATGCTGATATGGCATGAAAATATATCATAGAATGGTTTGGGTTGAAAGAAACCCTTAAGACCATCTAGTTTCAACACCTTCCACTACACCAGGTTGCTCAAAGCCCCATGCAACCTGAACTTGAACACTTCCAGGGATGGGGAAGCCACAGCTTCTCTGGGTAACCTGCTCCAGTGCCTCCCCACATAAACAGAGAAGAATTTCTTCCTAATGTCTAATCTAAACCTGTCCTTTGTCAATTTGAAGCCCCTTGTCCTATCACTCCATGCCCAAGTCCATAATTCCTCTCCAGCTCCCATAGAACCCCTTTAGGTGCTGGTAGGGGCTCTAAGGTGTCCCCAAAGCCTTTCCTTCTCTCAGCTCTCTCAGCCTATCTCCATAGCAGAGGTGCTCCAGCCCTCTGAGCATCTTAATGCCCTCCTCTGGACTTGCTCCAGCAGGTTGACATCCTTATGTTGGGAGTCCCAGAGCCAGATCCAGCACTCCAGGTGAGGTCTCGTAAGAGCAGAGTTGAGAGACAGAATCCCCCTCTCTCGACCTTCTGGCCACACTGCTTTTGATGTAGCCCAGGACATGGCTGGCTTTCTGGGTTGTCAGCACACATTGCTGAGTCATGCCAAGCTTCTTGTTCACCAGTGCAGCCAAGTCCTTCGTCTCAGGGCTGCTCTCAATCCATTCTCCACCCAGCCTGTATTTGTGCTTAGGATTGCCCAACCCAGGTGCAAGACCTTGCACCTGGCCCTGTTAACTTCATGAGGCTCACATAGTGAGTCTGTCCAGGTCCCTTTGGATGATATCCCTTCCCTGAATGTGTTAACAAGCTGTTATGGGGATCAGAGAAAGTAGATATATATTTTTAGCCCATTCCACATGAGACAGAAAAATACAGTTTCAAAAGATTTCAAAAGCTGAACATCCTGAACTCAAACTGCAGAAGGCAGTTTTTAGTGGGACAACCATGGTATTGTATAGGAGGTTCTTGAACATGACATCATATATAATTGAGTTGCATTTGGCCTTTGTTAAGCATTTGCATATGGGTAAAATATCATCAGTTTGTGAAAGGTTACCATGGAAATGAGGAGAAATAACAGCCTCAGTCATCAGCTCTACTGACTTACCTCAAGCCTACATGTCAATATGATCCCAGAACCACTTATGTTGCTTCACATATATGAAGCATATTCAACAAAATCAAGGGAAAGGTCATTGTGCATTATCCTTCTCAGCTGGGACAAGAGGAAGTGGAATGAAGCTTTGGTTACACACCCTTGCAGACTTGAGCTCAGTGTACAGACACACAGCTCTGACAAGGCTGATGAAATCTTATTTCCCTTTTTTCTAAAAAAAAACACGTCAGGTTGACCCAAAATCATGGCTGTACTTGGGCTTTATGTCCTACCAAATCTCAACATGAAAATTTGCATGAATAGTCATAGGGAGCCAGCATAAAGGTGCTGATATCACTGATGACTGATGATGACACGAGACAGTTTCCCTGATGCTAGTGATGAGGTGCTGTCGTGGGGTTGCCTGGTCCAGGGATCCATATCCTGTGCCAAAGAACAGCACAGGAAAGCAGACACAGCATCTCAATGCCCATGTCTCATTTCCAAGCATAAACCCAGACTGCTGTGCACAGCGGGAGAAGGAGAAGACTCCTGAAGGAGAGCTTTATGAAGGAGGCTTTTGAAGGAGAAACCAAATAAATAAAGCAAAACTTGGAGCTGTACTTACATTTCAAAGGTATGTAACCCCTGAACCTCTTAACCGTGGTTATCTGATGAGAAGGAGGTTGAAATGCTGCCTGGGTCCTCCATCCAACTCAGCACAGTGAATGGCACTTGGCACTGAGTACACATCCAAAACTTTGGAGTGGGGATTCCTTCACTAAAAGTGACTTGAAGGAATTTGAATCATTGTTCTCTATTTCAGGGATATTCTTTTTCCCTGAGATTGATATGGAGATGTTCCCAATCCTCTGTTTCATGAATGGCACACAATACTTGCCTTGGTTTCCACTGATTTTTGATCTAAATATGTTAAACTGTGCAGCTCAACTCAACTGTTTTATTTAAACACCCTAACAGAAAATGGTTTTAAAATTTCATTTCAATTTGATATAACTGAACTGTTTAATTTCCAGTTTGGCAATTGAATCAGCAATATGTATCATAGGATTAATTTTCACTACCCATATCTCCACCAGCTCTATTCTAGAGAGAGACAGTCACCCTTCAGAGTAGCACACATAGTCTTAGCCAGACCAAGGAATGATTTGTTTGCTGGCAAGATGACACTTCTGTCTTCCATTTTCTGAGAGGAAAAAAACAAAAGGTCACTCTAAATTTATAGCTGAAAACAATTTTGCAGTAGCATTGATGAAGTATAAAGCAGATTCCTTCAAGTAACATAAACAGAGAACACCTCTTTGGTACAGACTACTTTGATCGGTATTTCAAAGACTGAACTGTGCTTCTAAAATTGGTTTGTGCTTCTTTTATATAGGAGATACTCAAAACATTGTGTTTGGATTTCTTTTCTTCTAAGCAATGCAAAACCACTACTGACTGTTCCTTACAATATTTTATCTTTGATTTATTGTCTGTGCTTGGAAATGTTTGTTCTGTTTTGACTCCTAGCAGATATATCTTTGATATTTTTCCTGAATGAATTCAGATTTATTGCATTCTAGTTTTGATGTTCCATTCTCAAGTTGAGGCATTTTACACTTGAAATACCTCACTTATTTCTAAAGCATTACCTGAGATATGAAGGAGATCTTGGACTTATACAAGCTTAAATACAACTGGTTGAGCACATGTGAAGCACTAACAGTCAGTCTTAAAAGGATCCAGTATAAATCATTGTACCATTGCAACTGGAAAATACCTTCAGTCTCAGAGTTTCCAGAACATATAGACAGTGTTCTGACACCAAGAGAGACAAACATATTACATTTTACAAACATATGCTTGGGCTTCAACAGAAAATGGGAAAGCATTAGAAAATAGTTATTGGGAAAATTTTTTTGGTTATCAAAATCATACTTTCCATTAGAGCAAAGTGTTGCCTGTTTCATGGTGTGCTGAGCTGGGGAAAACATCAAAAAGGAAAAAACTTCATAGATCATTAATGAGTGCAATACCAGCAAAAATGATGATGCCTTGACACTGGTAATTAGAAACATCACCAAGCACAATGAAAATGGACTGTCAGCAAAAGAATCTTATATTAGAAAAATATGCAGATTACAAAGGAATACTGTTAATGATATATAAAAATTACATAATAATGTAATGCTTAACAATTGGTCATCTGAAATCTTATTTTAGACACTTAAATAATTTCCTTATTTACATAATGGTTGTCTTATTCCTTTCCACAATATTCACTTTCTGATGCACTTTGCATAGGAAGTGATGTAACCAAAATTCAAAAAGGCTTTTTGAATTCAGCTTACCCAAGTAGTTCCTTTAAGTGCCCATTATAGTTGTGATATGAAAGGAGCAGCACTTATAATCCTGGGAGTCGAGAAAATATCCTTGTGTCCACCGCAAATGACAAAAAAACTCTTCCTATTGTCAAAAGAGTAGAGTGCTGAATTTTGAACATGCATTTTATCCATCAGACCCTGAATGAAAAATAATAATAGCAGATAAGAGAGAAGACTAATGAGAGTCTAGTCATTTAGCTCTTCCCATTTGGTTTCAGCCTTGCAGGAACTTTTATGTCACTTCTGAATCTAAGTAATCATTATGGAGCTCTGATCGCAGATTGTCACTGGCAAGTATTTTTCTTATATACAGCTAATCTCTTCCACCTAAGCTGTATGGGCTCACATTTTTCAGAAACATGTTTTAAGTCTATATTTTGGTAGAGGCTACTTTAAAAACAAAACAAAACAAAAACATAACACAAACAAACCAAAACCAAAAACAAAACACACACAAAAAAAAAAACAAACCAAACAAACCAACCAACCAACCAACCAAAAAAAAACAAGACCAAAAAACAATCTTGCACCAGTTAGGTCTGTAATCTGAAGACCTTCAGGAGCATCTCATTAAAAACTTTTTTCAGATCTGGGCTTTGAGTCCTGGTCTGATGATGGTCAGATTAATCCCATCTCACTCCATCATGCTTAAAGCTGGGCAACTAATTCGAGGTGTTGATCTATAACCAAGAGAGAGACAGAGGCGCCTCTAGCAGAGTCACATCATCAAGAAATGATTTTCCATATTTTCAGGCAGAAAGAGTGTTCTTCAGATTCTTTTCTCCCTCCATGGCCGATAGTAGAAGAGCAGTTTAAATCAGGTGCATAACTTTTCAGAAGGTGAAATAAACTGTCAGACCCAACCAATCATCAGTTAGGGTGGGATTAAGCCATCACTGCGTGTCCTTTCTACTGAAGTCAACACAGCACCTGTCTTTCCCTTTTATTAGTAGCAGCTCAGACAAAGTCTTCCAGAGGAAGTTCCAGGAGCGCTTGATCCACCCTAGGAGACTGAATGAGGACTTAGATGACTTTTTCCAGACCCTGTGAGGAGCTGTTAAATCCCTCGAAGGCAGGGAGGCCCTGCTGAGAGACCTGGACAAATTAGAGGACTGGGCAATTACCAACCACATGAAGTTCAACAAGGCGAAGCGCCAGATTCTGCACCTGGAGTGGATCAGCCCTGGATGTTTGTACAGACTGAGGAATGAGGAGCTGGAAAGCAGTGCCGTGAGAAGTGACCCGGGGGTCCTGGTTGACAGCAAGTTGAGTCAGCAGCCCTGGCAGCCAGGAGGGCCAACCATGTCCTGGGGCGTATCAGGCAAAGCATCACCAGCCAGTCAAGGGAGGGGATTGTCCCGCTCTGCTCAGCCCTGGTGCAGCCTCACCTTGAATATTGTGTGCAGTTTTAGGTGCCACAGTATAGGGAAGATATTAAACTATTGGAGAGCATCCAAAGGAGGGCAACAGAGGTGGTGAAGGGCATTGAGGGGAAGCCATATGAGGAGCAACTGAGGTCACTTGGGCTGTTCAGCCTGGTGAAGAGGAGACTGAGGGAACACCTCATCGCAATTACAACTCCATTGTGAGGAGAAGAAGAGGGGCAGGCACTGATCTCTTCTCTGTGGTGACCAGTGACACAACCCAAAGGAAGGGCCTGAAGTTTTCAGGGGAGGGTTGGTTGGATATTAGAAAAAGGTTCTTCACCCAGAGGGTGGTAAGGTGCTGAAACAGACTCCCCAGGGAAGTGGTCACAGCACGAAACCTGACAGAGTTCAAGAAGCATTTGGATGATACTCTTGAACACATAGCATGCGGGATGATCCCATGCAGGGCTAAGGGTTGAACTCGATGATGCTTGTGGGTCCAACTCATATTCTGTGATTCTTTGTGATTCTCAGCCTGAATCTCTATAATATTGTATGGAAAAAAGACTCATTGCTGGATCACAGTCCTCTACAATCAGTCTCTAAAAGTGCCTTTCTGTCCAATGGCAAAAAAGTGAGCTCAGACACAAACATTAACATCACATATGTCTCTATTTAATCTGGCAAATCCCGTCAATATGGTTCAAATAGAGAGCAATCTAGTGTACAATTTAGTCTCAAATATTTGCAGAGTTGATAGTATAATTGGGTTTCTCTTACTTTCTAGCAAAGGAGATATATCTCTGAAGCCATTGCAATTCATACAATGTTTATTAGAAGTAAAACTTCTCTGATATGTCCTATTGAGTGATAATGTGAGAAGCTGAGAAGCAATCTCACAGTTTATATTTCAGTACACTTTCTGGTTGTCTAGACACCAGATGTTTAAGCAAGAAGATGATTAGCACTGAGTAGGCAGAAGATTCGGGGATGATAATAAAGAACTGAAAATTGCACATTGTCCAGAATCTTATGGAGCTATAAATCAGAGTGGGCTTCTTCAAACCGTACTAGAAGATAAATTCCATGTATACCCTCCACCAAAATTAAAATGTGTAGCAGTAAGAATAGTTATGGTCTGGCTTTGACAAGCAATAGTTAATAAATTAGTGGGATGAAAGCAAATATATTTGAATTTCAAGGTAGCATGAACTTAAAAATCAAATGAAGATCACCTTCTACTACATTTTTACAATGAATTTGAAAGGATAAATGAGTGCACTACCTAATAGTCAAAGCAATTCACAGAATCAGTCTTTGAAGAAGTCAAAGATTTCTTCCTGTGTGTATGAAACAGGAGTTAAAACTCTGACAACCCATTCATCAAAATGCCAAATTAGGGGTTAATACAGCATACTTCTTCTGCCTCTGTCCTTTACAGTATTATGTTAAATGGGCCTTTCCAACAGGAGCAGGGATGGGATAGATCAGTCTCATCTGAAAATGAGTGATAACTTGCACAGTTTCAGGTGCCTGGTGCCTCTCGAATTACAAATGCCAGCCATTTCTAGGAACAACACCCTACATTTTAACATAGTTTCAAAGAAATTTAACTCCTATTCCACCTCATTGCTAAGTTTGATGACCCATTCACTTTACCCTACAAGCTGGCAACTTGACATATATTTTTCTAACAAGCTCAAAGCCAAATGCCAGTGGTAAAATTCTGGAATCTGTGGGGGCAAGAGTTTTGATTCAAATGTCACAAAAGTTTTCCCAGTGTTGGAACTCTGGACACTTCTTCCTCAGTCTGGATGGACATTTTTGACCCACCTTTAAAGGCTGTGGAATGAATTCCACCTAGGAGTGGCTGGCTCAAGCCCTCAGACAGTGTCCTCCAGCAGTCCTCCTGCACCACAGCAGTAGCAGCAATGTTGCTGGGCAATAGCAAAATGATGTGACAAGAAGAGATTTTCATAGAGACTGGATTTACAGACAACAGATTATTTTCCTTTAAAGATATGAAAGATATAAACAGGATGAACACTTCCTTCCTGCAAACATTTACGTATGTTCTATGCTTCGTTTATCAGGCTAATTGACATCAGATATTTGTGTACATAAATATGTGTATGAATGTTATCAGCATGGGGGTCGAAAAATAAAAGAAAGCCCTTAGGCAAACAATTATATATAATCAGGTGGGTGGTTAAGAAGTTAGAGGTAGTCAGCTTGGCTCTGGTACTTGGCTTGTGCACATTATCACTTTGCAAGAGCACAAGTCCACTTTGACACAGCCAGCAGAGGAGTGATTTAAGCATGAGCATTTCATGGCACAGTCGAGGTAGACTGAAGGCAGGAACAGACACAGTGGTGGCAGTTCAACAGCAAGCAGTATTTTGGTAAAGGTCAGAAGATATGTGCTGCCAAATCTCTGAACCATCTTTCTTCAAACCCACTTTTCAAAGGTCATTGTTGCAAGCGATAGGAGGGCTTGTGCAGGAGATGAGGAGTGTATTTCCATTTTAGCTGCACTAATCTTGCTGTAGGTTTGAGGAAAGCTCCTGTAAACCCTTAAAAGATAAATCTTTATGTCAACACTGTCTCTTTCAAGAAGAAGCAACACTGGAAACTGAAGTGAGGAAACTAATATTATCAATAATTTTAAACACCAGACAAATTATGTTGTTCATCTCTGAACTTATCCCAAATTTTGGCATAATTTGCCATATAGCTTCAGTGGGGCGGTTTAGGGCAGGTGGTGAAGGTAATCTGATCTCAACCTACCCTCCTTCAGCTTAAGATCATTCCCCCTTTTCCTATCACTATTTGCCATTGTGGAAAGTCCCTCTTCAGGCTTCTTTTTACATAGTGCAAGGTGCTATAAGGTCTCCCTGGTGCCTTCTCTTCTCCAGGATGAACAGCCCCAACTCCCTCAGTCTGTCTTTGTAGGGGAGGAGTTCAAGTCCTGTGATCATTTTAGTTGCCTCCTCTGGACTTTCCAGCAGGTCTTTCTTATATTGGGGGCCCCAGAGCTGGACATAACACTCCAGGTGGGGTCTCACAAGAATAGAGTAGAGGGCAAGAATCACTTTCATAAATCTGCTGGCCATGCTGATTTTGATGCAGCCCAGGACACGGTTGGCTTGAAGAAACCAAACTTTGCTCTCCTGAAGTCCAGGGAAGGGAGCTTGCTTCTCGCTCTCATCATTACCCCAAGGATCCTGAACACACCTGGTCACACCTTACACAGCTGTCATCTCTGCTGCTGTCCTATACCAGTGCCAGGCCCCAGCACTCTCTGCAGCCTGAGGACTGGATGGCTGCATGTTTTTGCATGACATGCGTCTGTGTCATCGCATCTTTTCTGGTGAGTGCTGAGGACACGTCTTCCTGTAAAGCCCCATACCTGGGCTCCTCCTGAGAGGGCAACAAACACCAATTGTGCTCTGGATCACTAGGGTGACTGTGCCCTCCCTACACACCCTTCCTCGCAAACTGTCACGCAAACTGGCACACCGTGCCCTGTTGACGCACTAAGTCCTATTTACCCAACCCATTTGCCATTCTCCTGGTCAGTCCCACTCCCTGGAGCCATTTACATTTCCTGCAGTAGCCTTTGGCAATGCTTTCCCCACGTCAGCCTTGTTCGCAAGAGCTGCTGGTTCCTAGCAGGTCTTTGGGCTCTTATTCATGTTTCCCTGACTCTGAAAACCCCCTGCTCGGCTCAGTCTAGAACTCAGATGCCAAAAATTAGTGTAGGCTGATGTCACTGCTGATGCTGCTTGCCTCGCCATCTGACTGGTGACTGATGATTTGGTCATGTCATAAGTGGCTGAAGACAGGGCAGAACCTGCCCACTGGCTTGTACAGCTGCTAGTGATCACAGAATCACAGAATCACAGACCATGCTGGGTTGGAAGGGACCCAGAAAATCGAGTTCAACCCCTAGACCTGCGCATGACCATCCCCAATAGCGATGTTTAGATGGAGGTGTAACACTTGGGCATGAACAAAAATCTCAGCTTTGACAGGTGTTAGTGGTCTAAGTGGTGGCTTTGTTGCTATTATGCAGGAGCAGGAAACAGCAATCTACCATTTCTATGATGTCATAGTTGATTTGGCAGATGGCAGGGCAAAAGCAGGCCACAGTCTTGTACAGCTGCCTCTGATGTCTTAGTTGGCATAGTAGTTGCTTGGGTATGACTGGAAACCCCAGCTCTGGCTGATGTTTCTGATTTAACTAGCATCTCTGTTGCTATTATGTGGGAGCAGAAATCAGTGATCTGCAGCCTTGGTGATGTCATAGGACAGTCATAGGACAGGGCAGAAGCAGGCATCTTTCTTGTACTGCTGACTGTGATACCCAGCTGGCATAGTAGTAAACCCTGGCTTTGGCAGGTGTTCTTGGTGTCACTAGTGCCTTTGTTGCTATTCTGTTCAGAAAATGCAACTACACAAAATGTGCCAGTCTGAAAGCTGTCACTGGTGTTCATCTTCCCCTTGAAGCCTTTGCAGCACAAACACTGATGATATGTGGTTTTCTTCCCACCTAAATGTGCCATCACATTATTTACTTGAGGCAGACTCCAAAACGTACAGCGACTGCTCCCACGAGACTTTAATGACCGAAAGCTGTTTCTGGCTTTTACTTTTTCCTTGTCGCCATTCAACATAACCACTAGATGGAGCACGGCACTTGCCTAACAAGCTACATATACCGTGATGTTCTCAGACAACATGGACAGCTTCAAAACTGAAAACATCTGGCATTGCTCCCCCAGAAAATATCCAGATAGAAAGCAGTTCTGACCTTCACTTTGCCATTGCATCCTATAAACTGCTCTACCAACACTGGGGCTATGTGCTTTCCTTCCCACCTAAATGTACTATCACATTATTTACTCTCAGCACATTCCAGCTCAAAAATTGAAAACGTCCAGGGACTGATCCAGGACAAAAGACGCCAGTACAGAAAGCTGTTACTCACATTCTCGTTCCCTGTACCACCTATAAACTGAACCACTGACACTGAGGCTGGAGTCCTTCCTTCCCCCTTAAATGTATTACCATATTCTTTGACTCAAGTCAGAGCCCAGTTTAAAAAGTGACAGTGTCAGGCATTACTCCTGCACAAAAGGTGCCAAGACACAAAGTTGTTGCTGCCCTTCACTTTCTCATTGCAGCATATAAACTGCACCACCAGCACCCAGGCTATGCATTTTGCTTCCCATCTATTGTTATCCTCACTTTCTTTCTACAGAGCCCAGCTAAAAACTGCAAATGTCCATCAACTGCTGCCACCCAAAGGATACCAGGACTGAACGCTGTTGCTGGCATCCACATTCCCCTTGCAGCCTATCAGTTGCATGCTAGGGCTATGTGCTTTCCTTTCCATGTAAATACACCATCATATTATTTACTCATGCCAGATTCCAGGTCCAAAATTGAAAACATACAGTGCCTCTTCCCACACAAAAAGTGCCAGGCCAGAAAGCTGTTGCATGCTCTTTCTTTGCTCATGCAGGCTATAAACTACACCAGCAACACTGGGGCTATGAGTTTTCCTTCTCGCGTAAAGATAAACCCCTAATTTTTGAATAGCCAGCAACCAAACTTTGAAACTAACAAACATCATTGATTGCTCCAACACAAAGGGTTCCAGGTAAGAAAGCTGTTGCTGGTTTTCATTTTCTTATTGCAGCCTGTAAACTGCTCTACCAGCACTAGGGCATCTTGGTAAACTGCACTACCAACACAGACTAAGGACCCAGGTGAACTCAGCCTGCAGTGGTGTGAAACAGTGAAAAAATATGATTGTACACTTCAGCTGTGAAGGCAAGCACATAGCCCCAGTATTGGTGCTGCAGTTTTTAGGCTGCACAAGGAAAGAGAAGGCTACAGCAGGAAGGTAAAAGCCATCAACACCTTTCTGATCTGTCACGTATTGTTTTGCAGCAGTCACTGATTATTTTCAACTTCAGAGTATATCTGATGTAGATAGAGTGTGTGCTGGTACATTTAGTTCGTTAGGCAAATGCATAGCCACAGAGTTGCTGGTGCTGTTGAAAGGCAACAGGGGAAACATAAAGTCAAGCAACAGCTCTCTGTTGCCTTTTGTGTGAAAACCGTTGCTGCACCTTTTCAATTTCAGAGCTGCACTTGGTATTAGAGTTTGTCATGGTGTATTTACTTGGCTGGACATCTGCATAGTCCCGTTGCTGGTGGACTTACTGAAAGGTTACAGTGACAGTGAACACCAGCAACAGTTTTTTTGTCCCTTTTCCTTTTGCTTCAGAATAGATGCTGGACATTTTCAATTTTGGAACTGGGATCTTGCTACAGTTAGAGAATACTATGGTAACTATCATGGCAAGGGAAGCATATAGCCCAAATATTGGCGGTGCTGTTGAAAACCTACAGCACAAAGTTGAAGGTCTGCAAAAGTTTTCCATCCTGTTACCTTCTGTGCGGGAACACTTGCTGGGTGTTTTCATTATTGGAGGTCTATTTCTGGTAGAGTATGATGGTACATTTAGCTGGCTGTGCAAGTTCATATGCCTTTCTGGATACACTGTTGAAAGGCTATATGAGGAAGGATAATGCTAGCAACAGCTTTTTGTCCTCTCACATTTTGTGTCAGAGCACTCACCAGGCATTTTCAATTTTGGATCTGCACTTGGGGTGAGTTAGAGAGTGTCCTATTGCATTTAGGTACTTCACCTTCCCTTTGTAGCCTTTCAACAGGCTCAGGTGATCATGATGATTAGGTGTTAAAGACTGAGCTCTGGTTTGGGTGGGACTGGAAAACAGGCTGCCGATGTAAGCTCATGGCCAGCAGCAACACCTTTCAGTGCAGGTCACTTCTCCATGGGAGGCACGTCTGATGGGTATATATTTTATTACTATGCACTAGTGCCAGTCAGAGTTAGCCAGTGGTGCATGATCAGAGTCTCAGTGTTAGTGAAGCTTTGATACAGCCTGCTAAGTGAAGGTGAGTGGCAGCAATAGTTTTTGGCCCTTGCCTATAGTGTGTGATAAATCTAGCTGTGTGCTCTCCATTTTTGTGCTGGGCTCTGGCAATAATGATGGTTAAGTATTAGAGAAAAGTCAGTCTTGGTTTGGTGGGGCTGTGAAGGGGCTGCAAATAGAGGTGAGGATCAGCAACAACTCTTAGCTGTAGACACTTCTGTGTTGGGACCCTAACTAGAGGTTGTCTGTTTTCTTATTGGTGATGATTAGCTCACAGAGCCCTAGTTTTTGGGGCACGGTGAAATGGCCTGCCAAGGGAAGCTAAGCTTGTCTCTGCATCTTGCACCACACCCACAGCCGCCACTCCCGATTCCTGACAGTCCCAGCATGGCTGGGGACATCATTTAAAGACCTGTGCGTGATTGCTGATTAATTACTGGGTAATCATTGCCAGATCATAATGATACTACTCCTGCACACCTTGTAAGTGTGGTTCATCCTGGTCTGAGAGAGCCAGGTGAAGATTTCATGGCTGCAGCATAATCTCCAAACCAACTCTGCTTTGGACTGTGGTTGGAGGGCCACATGGGCAGGAGAGTCCTGAGCTATGTGACTGGACTTGTTCTTGTATTCCCTCAGGAACTGCCATTTTTATTACATCCTGTAGGGCCTGAACAAGGGTCAGAAGCTGCAACACAGCAGTGCAATCCAGGATTATAATGAATATATATCTGGCATTGACAGGAGCATGTAGAAACACAGTCCTTATACTGTAGCACTAGTGCCAAAGAAGACTGGTTGGAGACTGGAAGGTGACATAGCCCAGTTCTCAGGATATTCAAATTTGCTAACATTTTTGCCAGAAAGTGTTTGCTTTTAGCATTGATCAAACTGTATTCACTGCTTTGAGAGAGAGATAATACGTTTCTACCAGATTAAGGCACACAGAAAATTAGAGCAATTACTAACCTAGGTGAAGGGTTTGGGTCTGGTTTATAAGATTAACTGTTCTAAAAGTAAAAATGTATACAATAAAATGTAGGTTTGGGCCACACCTAGACTTAATCTCTTATTCTAGCTGTTGCTACAAGAGGTCTGAAGTGTTTCTCAGCTACAAAAAGGTAAAGCTCCTACTTTGTAATATGATGCCTCCAGAGACATGGTTTTCAGTGTAAGGACTCCCTATGTTCAGTCATGCATTATGTGTGAAGATCTCTAGGGACACAGAACACAAATTATATTTCAAAGCATTTATTTGCTACTTTATTGACCTATTTTTTGCATTATGGCCTTGTTTTTAGGAACTCAGTGGTTAGGAGTGCTAATAAATTTCTAAGATTTTCACCAGTGAATAGAGGGAGACTGGGACACTGGTGCATCTGCTCCTTTTCCTCTTCGGAAAAGACCTGAATAATGAGTTTACCAAGAAGTAGCTCTCAAATAATGTAACATGCTTTTAAGTTCTGTTTATGTCTTCAACATGCTTTCTACTAAAATAGCTTCCCTAATTAGATAGTAGACAGAGCCCTCTGCTTCTGCTTGAGTCCTCAAATGTGTCTTATAAAGAGACACGGTGCAAAAGATTCTTAGGGAGGGCTGGATTTCTCAGCCCAACAAAGGTGAAATTGCTGCAGCTCCTTGTCCCTATATGCAACCAGCAGCAAGACTGGGCATGTTATTCCCAGTAGGCACGTGCACAGTCACCCCACAGATACACGTACATGCACGGCCGCCACACAGATCTACAGAGGCACACAGAGCGCTCCCGTGATCCCAAATGGCATCAAAAACTGCCAGGGCTTTGTAGCATCTAAAGTGGTTCTCCTAGAAAATGCAAGTTCCTTAAGGGAATGACCTGCGGTATGATCTTACTGGTTGGAAACAGAGAGATGAACACACAAAGTGATTTGATCTGCAGAGACTTTGATCCCTGGACACTGTAAGGATGACTGGCTCTTCAGACAATATGGGGAGATATACAAAAGGCTTGTTTGTGCTGCCTGAGGAGTCACTTTTAAAGGCTTCTCCAGCATCCTGTTGCTTACAGATTAGTTCATTGAGTGTTGCCCCTTGCAAAATTACAGTGAGTAGCACAGCAGATGCATATGGCCTGAAGCTGCATGTGGCAGGTGTTTCCTATCACCAGGAAGAAAGCCTATAAGATTTTGTTAGATGAAATAACACACCTGAAAAATGTTTTGCACTAAATAGAAGTCTTGGAGTTAAGAGGCCTGTCTTGGAGCTATTACTCCTGCATTGTTCAAAAGACTGAGAAAATGAAGTCTTATTAACATACAAAGAGGGATCACATCACTCTATACAAGATCTCTGCTGTCTTTAAACTATCCATTCTCCTGAGCAACTGGTGGAACGTAAGACCATGTTAATTAGTTCTCAGGTTATCCATGAAATCATCTGGTCTTTGTAGTGTTTACGGTTTGAAGTTTCATGGTCAAGATACCTGGCTACCTGCATGTGGGAGTCCCCTTGTTGTTCTGTTTCATAGGACCATGCAGCTCATAGGTGCTTGTTCCAACTCAGTTCTAGCTGATGCTATAGAGTGAGAGGTAGGACTTTTTCCTGGCTCGTGGACCAACTACAGCTTCAACCTGAGCTGATCTTGTGAAATGTCTGTTGGAAGGACGATACAATCATTAAGGTTAGAAAAGACCTCTGAGATTTTTGAGTCCAGCTTTTGACTGATCATCACCTTGTCAACTCTGGACCATGGCACTAAGTGCCCTGTTAAGTCAGTTCTTGAATACCTTCAGGGATGGTGACTCTACCACCTCCCTCGGCAGTTCATTCCAATGTTTAACAACCCTTTCCATGAAGAAATTCCTCCTGATGTCCAACCTGAATCTCCCCTGGCACAACTTGAGGCCATTTCCTCTTGTTATGTCACTTGCTGCCAGTGAGGAAAGGCCAACTCCCACCTTTCTATAACCTCCTTCCAGGCAGCTGTAGGTAGTGAGAAGGTTTCCCCTGAGGCTCCTTTTCTCCAGGCTAAACAACTCAGTTCTTTCAGACCTTCCTTGTAAATGTTATACTCTAGATCCTTCACCAGCTTTGTTGTCCTCCTCTGGACATTCTCCAGCACCTCAGTGACTTTCTAGAAGTGAGGGGCCCAAAACTGGATCGTCTCAGAGAAGGAAAAACAGCAATATTTTGGGGGTATCAATCTCACTCTCCTATGACTGCAAACTAATGCTTTGACTATTAGAGTGTGAGTGTTTACAGAAGGGTAAAATGGGAGGTTTTTAAATGAGTGTGGAGGCTTGTGTATTGCTGTCATCAAAAAGCAAAAAGATATGAAACCCAAATGAGCTCTTTTAACCACAGGGAGTGGGGGGTTACTCAGAATCTGAACTGAACTGATTCTGATTCATTTTCTTTGTAATGGAATCCAAAATTTGAGATGATAACATTTCAAAAAGGAAGGTCTCAAATATGTTTCTTTATTTTATCTCAGTTAGTTTCTGACTGTTTTAAAGCCTAGGGAGTCAGTCAGCCTATGTCTCCCTAAAGTAGCAGAACAATGAGAATAAAGGAACAAGAAAAATGTGACAAGAAAATTTTTCCACTGAAGGAGAATTTATTTTTACCCTTTAAAAGGCTAACTGACACATTTTTTGTCCTTTGTGATCAGGTGAAATAGATGTTCGTGGTTCCTTGTGGTGAAGGCCTGTAACAACCAAATCTTAGAGTTGAATCAGTATCTCATTTTTTCAGGATTTTGAGCTAATTCAAAATGTCAGCAACGTAATTACTAAAAAATTGCCTCGTCCATAGATTATTTGGCATTTCATTTTATGATAAATGAAATTCTGTATCAAGTGGTTAATTTAAATACAGTAATATTTAATACTGCATAGATTAACTAAAGCAATAAGTAATAATACTGATTGTTTGCACTGCTCCTGCACTCTTCTTGACCTCATCTTCTATTCTTCTTGTTACGTGGCTCTGTGGATTCTCTGGCAGGCTTCATATTTCTGTTGTTTCTGAAGAAAGACTGATGATGGTTCTGATTGTCTTTGCTAATCTTTTTTAAACTTTTTTTTTTCCTCATCCTGCCTTGCTATGTTTACACCCTCATATTTTCATCACTGAGACACAGCAGGTCTTTTTCAAGGATGTCTGTGTATATTACACTTTATAGAAAAAGAAAAATGGTTGGTATTTCAAGTGTTTTAAGACATATGAGGTTGTAATTCTTAGTTTATCATGGGTAGGACTAAAATATGTTCAATAAAGATGATGTTGACAGCATACTAGTTAATTTACTATCAGTCTATCTGTAACAAAGAACCTTTCAGGAACTGAATAATGTGTGGCTTGTTCTTCTCAATATAACAGTGTTACCATGTTTAATATTACCTGATCTTTATTATTATGAAAAATGAGTAATATGAGAAAAATATGCTGTCCATTCAATATGAAATGATACAGCATATTCTACCAACCACACCATGAGCTGGCTGTTGCCAGCAAACATTCTGAGAAATACTTTCACTTGCAAACCTAAAAACTTGCAGATAAGGATATGCCTTGGAAGAGTAGAAGTCCATGTCGACAAATTAATCCAAAATATGTAAACTCCAAGACATACTCAACACTATTCAGAGATATGTTGGCTTTTTAAAACAAAATGTTTTCTCACGGTGCATTTGACAAATGTGTTTCAGGGAAGAATATCTCAGATTATCAATTCCTGAGAAAATCATAGGATAGTAATTAGCCTGGGACTGTTGTTGAGGGTGTTTGCCTAAGTGAAATGGGAACTGGGGCTCTGCTCCAACATCTACCTGTGTTAGATAAAGAAATCAGGCAATAGAACAGGTATTGTAGTGCGTGGGGTGTGGTGGATTGTTTGCACATCATCTCAGGTGAAGTCATGTCTTAGAAAGTACTCACAGTCCTTGCAATGCAGTGTTATGCAAACATAAAATGCAGCCATAGAACAGAAACAAGTAATTGTATATTACTCACTCTTCTGGAAAGTCCAAGGTTTCTCTGCTAAAAACTGCTCGTATTTCTACTGAACTTCCTTCTGACAAGAAGAAAGCAGGCACGACTTAGATCTGTATTGACCAAGAATTTGAACGTCTCAACTCCACATTCAGACTATGCAGAATTCTGCACTGCAAATGGATATTCTTTGATGTTTTCATTTCCTAATTTGTGACTAAAATAAGCATCTAGATTCTGCACATACAGCTATACCAGGCATTTTGGGATTGTGTAGGGATATTTGAGATGGTCTACACAACCTAACTGGGGTATTGGATGTGGATTAGTCACAACCTCATGGAAAGCTCTGTTGTTAGAGCAGTGTATGTGATAAACACTGAAATGCTCACAGAAAGTGAGTGGGATAAGTTTTGGTGGAAAAACTTCACACTGCCTTGCTGAGTATGTTTGCCCAAAGGAAAAAGAAGAAGAGGGCAGGTGCATATAATATGATAAAATAGATTGGCAAATTCAACTTTATTTGAAAGAAAATTAACTTGTGGAAAAACATGTTTCAATGCAACTACAACAATTATCAGTTTGACTCATCCAGAGAAAGAATGGCGGGGAGGAGGAGGGGAAGGATGTGTATATAAAATTTCTTAATAACAGAGAGCTAATGCAGTAACTTTCTGAAGTCTGGATTAAATGGGTTGAGGGCATCTTGATT
The DNA here is from genome assembly GCF_003031625.1 of Empidonax traillii. NCBI lineage: Eukaryota > Metazoa > Chordata > Aves > Passeriformes > Tyrannidae > Empidonax > Empidonax traillii. The sequence continues at coordinate 125,986 of NW_020956298.1, read as the reverse complement.
TTCTGCTGCCCAAAAAGCATGTGACATGATTCCACTTTGAAAACCAAGTATACATCTGCATTTTTGTTGCTTTGGTCTTGAAGTTGACACTGTTCCTTATTTCGTCAAGTTTTTAGCCAAACTATGATATCCAATTACATCTCTCCTAATGCAAATACAAAGCAGGAACACCTTAAGGTCCACAGATGAGTTTATAACTTCAAGTATCAAGGTACTTTTGGTGTGTCTTTCTTGTAACCACTGCTCAGTGTGAGGTTCGTTGTCTCTCCATGTTAAATGCTAATCTTTGTACTTCTAGATGATTAATCCTCTCTAGCTCCTAGCTTCTTACAGCTGAAAGCTTCTTCTTTTTCCCTCCTACCAAAGATAACTGGAATAATTTCCCCCTTGCACTGGGATCTTAAAAACTATCCCTGACATGGTAGTGATGTGGTTTTGTCACAAAATTGCTACAATACCAAGAGGTCCTCTGGAATCAGTATTTTCACTAAAGTAATGAGTTCAATAGCTTTTTTTTTTTTCCAGAGAAATGTGTACTTTTCAATTGATCTGAACATAATGTCTTCTAAGATTTCAGTTTTTCAAAAGTTTTACCTTTTTCTTCTCTGTGTCTGTTTATCTTTTTCTGTTCTGTTATCAAACAACAAAGCCCTCTTATGTTCATGCTAAAATCACACTGCACTTAAATAAAGGGTGAGCTTCCAGAGCAATTTGCACCAGGACCCTGGAATTGCTTGCTGTTTCTTTCTCCCTCTTTAATTTCTTTTTGACTATAACTTAGAACCTGTTTAAAGTAAGAGATGGAGTCTGAGGCATTTCAAAGCTGCAAATACAAACAGGTCCATGACGTATTCTTAACTGTCTTCTGACATCATTACAACTAATGCAAGCAGCTTCCTTTGATATATGACTGCCCTGTTTGCACAACAACCACCAGCCACTCAAGCACTGGCACTATAAACTCAGGTTGTTCCGGGAAGCTTTATGCAATATTTCTCATTAGTAACTTAGTGGGAAAAGACTGTAGCTTCAACAGCATCCAGAGCAGGGTTTTTTGTGTCCCAAATTGGTCATCAGAAAGCTTTTGGGAAAATTGGGTAGGGAAGCTGGTTAGGCATGAGTAGTTTAGCACTTCACATATGCTGATGGAAAAAATTTCCATATGACTGAATCGTTAGCTACACAGTTGCAGGAATGTATTATATCATGAAAAGTGAAATGGATAGAATCTGGCTTTCAACAGGCACACAGCTATTTGTACACCACGTTACTGTAGTGGTTCTCATTTCCTTGCCATACCCTTTGCCACTGAAATAACATTGGGACCACTCTGCATTGCCTAATATCTTTTCCAGTGCCCCTAGCACTCTTTCGTGTTCCTAATTACTCCTACAGTATACTCAGCTTCCTCTTCCCGTTCATCACCTGTTTGGCTGAGGAAGACAAATGGGAAGTGAAATTGCCTGTCACATCCCCGAGTTTTCAGTCACACACTGCTGTTGATTGGCTACCTTATTTTGTTCCAGGTTGGCTTTTTTTTTCCCTTATTAAGAGTGTGAATGCAGTGCCTAATTACCAGAGATATTTAGTTGCCTTGGTAGTATTACCAAGATTTTAGCCAGCACATCAAGGAAATTGATTCTTCCCCTCTATTTAGCAGATGAAGTTCTGCATCCAGGTTTAGCTCCCCAGTACAAGAAAGGCATGAATAGACTGGAGGGAGTCCAATGGGAGGTCACTGGGATGTTCAGGGACTGGAACAAACCTACAGAAAAAACAGTCTCATTTAGTTCAGCCTGGAGAAACAAAGGCATGTGGGGACATGATTTTAGTCTTCCACAACGTAAAGTGGGATTACAGAGAAGAAAGAAACAGATTCTTCCCAGGGTTACACAGTGAAAGGGCAAGAGAAAATGGACACAAGTTATAAAATGGGAAATTCTGAGTTAAGGGAAAAAATCTTCACAGCATGGGTGGTTAAGCATGGGAGCAGATATCCAGGGATGATGTGGACTCTCCATTCCTGAAGATATTCAAAACATGACTGCTTAGAAGGAGAGATTGGACCACATAATGTCAGAAGGTCCTACTCCGTCTAAATTATTTTGTGATTCTATATCTTGATTATTCTGAAACTTGTTCTCAGTCATATTTACTAAAAATTCACCAACAGACTTACAAGTTGTTTAATGGGGGGAGCAGGGATGAGGGGGAAAAGCAGACTGACAGACAGATGAGTGAACAAATCAAGTAATGTTACCAGATTCCTTTCCTTAGAGATATGCTTGTCCTGACCACTGGCAAAAATGACAGACAACTAGCCAACACCATTCCTTGCTTAATGTTAGTGTCTGCAGTAAGAAATCAAGATTACAATTAGGAGTTTCCTTTCATACCATTCTGAATGCAGGTAGAGCTGTGTTCTAACTGATGCTGTATTTTTAATGAGGACCCCATGCAGACACAGAATAGCACTATGTTATGATTATTTCTGTTATATTTGGTTATATGGTTATTTCTGCAACATCTATCTGCCGGAGATTTCAGCAGAATAAGGAAATACTTAGGCAATGGCAAATACTGACAAGTTGAAACATTAAGGAACATTCAGCCAGTGGCATGACAATCAAAGAGGTAAGCTTCAATGAAACAATCATATGGGCAGGAACCGGTTTGGCTGGCAATACCTCACAAAGCTATGTGAAATACGAGAGCTTTCCAAAGCTATTGTTTGAGAGTCCAAGGAGTGTGAGAACAGACAGTAGGGAGGAAAATGAATGTATGCAAATTTTATGTAGATGTCTTTTGTGAGAGTGTGATTGAAGCCATGGAGGAGGAGCACTGTTTCAGGCCAATTTAAAAGCCAGAGACAAGCTGTCAACTTGAGATCAGTCTCTCTCCTTTCTTCACAGGTAGAGATGTGGTCAAGGATTTTTCTGGGTATTCTGTCTTTGAACTGGTTTGCCATAGTGTCTTCTGAAACGTAAGTGATCATACATTCTGTGTTTTTATGATAACATATTTTATTATATTTCCCACCAGTTTATTTCTTCTGGGACGCTGCTATAATAAACAGGGTGTTGAGAACTAGTTGCTTAAATGTGTCTGAAATGGAAGCAGATGACAGTGAAGGACAGTTTGGAATGATACTCTCCATCATTCTGTGAGGGAGACTGCTATGAAATTTAATTTGAATGACAAAAACCTGAAACTGAGGTAGACAAAGCCTGACGTGCATGGGTAAAGTGGGAAGGAGATTCAAGACTAGACTAGCAAGTAATACTAATGATCAGGATTGATATAATCAGCAGCACAGAGGGAGCATGGTGTATGAGGAGGTGCCAGAGGCCAGGTAATGCCTGGTGGTAGCGACTATGCTGAATGGCAATCCTAGCATTATTAGTATCAGTATTTATATTAGCACTGTCAATGTCCTTGTCTTTATACAAACAGATTTCAGCCGCAATTTTCAAAAATGCGCCAACATTAGAGCTTAAATCCCCTTCTCAAAAGTTCTAAATGAAAACACTGTGAAAGAGAGTTTAGCTTTCTCAGACACACTGTTAGTTTTATTAATTTTACTCTTGGTCTTTGTATTTCATGTAGCTTGAACTAGGCAAGTGAAAATAACAATAAAGGCAATATGAACTAGCAAAGCTGTGGAAGAGAAAAAAGGAAAGGATCAGATTAGAATGAAAAGGTTGTGTGATTCATGTTGTGCTATAGAAGTTAATTCTGTCATATATTGTTAGGAAAGACCAGTTTGGGTAGGAAACTGTTGGACAGCAGCAGAACTTTAAACAAGTATAGCAAATATGAAGGAATGCTTTTCAGAGGAAGAAGTGTGGGAAAGAAGGGTCTCTTAATTATAGAGAGCAGTATAAATTAAAAAGTTCAATAGAAGAAAGAAGCAAAGGAAAGAACACAGGGAGAAGCATGGAAACAGAGGCATGGAACAAAATAGAGCATATAGGTTAGATTGAGCATTCTCTGGAATATTCTGTGAAATTCAAAAGTTGGATCATTTCTTGTACATTATGTGGACTGACTTATGTCAGTTTTCATCTGAGAGATATCCAGAGAAAAAGAAATTTAAAAATTGTTGCAGCAAGTAACTAGTATTTTTGTCATTGATTGCAAGAAGAAGCTGAATATTACTCCTCCTTATGGGATGTTACTGAGGTTTAAGTACACATGGGAGGATAAATGCAGATATGCTTGTCAGGTGTTTAGTAATCAGAGCTATGTAATTATATGGAATGGAAAGATGCAGTATCATGCTGGATAAGACTCTCCATAGAATTTTGCCAGTCTCTCAGCTCAGAAAGAACTGTGAGGGGTTAAAAAGTTGACATTTGTACTACTTTAGCACATTATTTAAAATTCATCAAAAGAAATGGAGATCCTTCCACTGACTTGAGCAAACTTTGGACCATGTCTTCTTTCACACCTATCAGGTATTTTCCTCTCCTGTTTGCTCTGACTTTCCTCCATGACTGAACACTCTGATTTGGTCTTCTCATCTTACAGACAGTATGTGCTGCTGGTCCCATCAGTTGTGCGGAGTGACTCTCCACAGACTGCTTGTGTGCAGTTCCACAACCTCACTGAGCCTGTCTCCATGAACGTTGTCCTGGAATATGGTGGTAGCCAAAAGACTCTCTTTGAGGAATCCGTGACACAGAATGATTTTTTCAAGTGTGGTGAATTCAAGGTATTTTCTCTTTTGAAACTACTAAAGAAGGTGTAGAAGCTGGAAATACTTCTGATTGTGACTATCCTTGTCAATGAAAGAAAGAATACGAAGTATATATAAAAAAATAAACTGCTGTAAAGACTCAGCAAAATAAGCAAAAATAAAAAAAAATAAAAAAAGAAAAGAAAGACATATGGATTGTAGGAACAAGGTAGAAAAAGACTTTCCATTTTCATTCAGAGGGAATAGAAAAAAGCTTTAGATTGTATCCCAGCTGCATGCTCCATTTGGGAATGTCTAAGTATCAAGCTGGAGAACCCAGATGGGTGATGCTCATGCCCTTTCCTGTGACCCTGCAACATCTGTGCAGACAAGACAAAAAAGTCCCAAGGTTAGGTCTTCCCGAACGCAGCAGGAGAAAGCACTTCATAATTGAGGTATACGGCTGTAGCAACCTGCATGTAAGCAGGTCGCTACATGAGCTGAGGAAACGCACAGGACAAAGAATAGCTACAAATCTTAGTACCTGATGACAGATTATGGGACTTCCACAGCAGAAATTATCTCACTGCCATGATGGGACTTCTCATGACTTTGTATAATGTATTTTTGGCTCAACTGACTGTCAATAAGCCTGGGCATCAGGGAACATCAACATATCTCATTTATCACCTTTCCTCTGGGGTTTTGTTCCTCTCCAGGTCCCACCTGCTACTTCTGATCCTGTGGCATTCATTTCCTTCTCTGCCAAAGGCACCACAGTCGACTTAGATGAGAGAAGATCAGTGGCAATTCAGAATGTGGATAATGCTGTCTTCATCCAGACGGACAAACCCATCTACAAACCAGGGCAAACAGGTGGATGATTAGTTTGAGTCAGCTAGAGAAGTGAGAACTTGAGTGCAAGGGTGGGTCTAGGACAACAAAAACTTCCTCTTGAGGAATAAAAGACCTCAACTGATGTTGACATCACCAAAAGTTAGTGAAAAATAAAACCAATTTACAAAATTGCCACAAATTAGTAGAGATAATGTATTTTTACTGAGTTAATTTCATTTACAGGATCTTGATTTCTGTCAGATTTACTTGAGGCCAGTCACATAAAAAGTATCCTTAAAAATATAGAAAATAATAGGTTAAGTTTGAAACTAATAAAATTAATGTAAAAATTAAGTAAGCACCTAATTTCCTATCAACAGCTCTTTCAACTTAACTGCTGATCTATTACAAAGTACTGATTCTGTCACAGTATTTAGTGACAGTACTAGCTGTAGTTTAGTTAGCTATCTCTCTAGCATAATTATACTTCAATGCTGCACAGAGTTTGCACTTAGAATAAAGACAAATCCTTTCTTCTCTATGAGTTTTATATTGAAGTGGTTTGTACATACAGTTTTTAGGAAATGCTCCAAAGAACAAAGTCCTTCAAGACAGACTGTAGGCAGAATAAGTAATTGTAGTTACTATAGATTAACTAAAGGTTACTTTAATCCCAGTGGGTCATAATAAAAGATATTTCAGCTACTTGGTTTTCTTTTTTCGCTTGGTAAGATAATCAAATCCTTTCAAGTTTTTTGTGGACTCTTTAGTTCTCCCAAAAAACCTGGGTAAACTTTGTTTCAGTTGTATATTCAAAATCATTTACCACTACTAATAAGCCAAATGATAGAAACATCTGGATGTGGCACCTGGGGATATGGTTTAGGGGTGATTATGGTGGTGCTGGGTTCATGGTTGGACTAGACAACCTTTGAAGTCTCTTCTACCCTTGACAACTCTGTGATCCTTTTTTGTTCTATGTCTTTTTCAGTGTTGTTCCGGGTAGTCAGTTTGGACACCCAGTTCAGACCTGTTCAGGAGACAGTAAGTATGACTGATAACCAAGACTTTTCAAGCACCCTCTTGAGGTACCTGTTCACTGAGACTCTATCCCTTAGAAACTGAATAAGAAGGGCATGGGATAGCCCTCCTGATATTTTTGAGAACTGTTTTAACTTCTTAGCTTCACAATCCATCCTTTCCCTGCCTTCAGAGAGGGCAAAGGGTCTGAAAGCACTTCTGGAAATCTCTCACAGTACACAGGTTTTGTAGTCACTTTACCTGCCCCATGCATGTAGAAAAAAGTGGATGTTTTTGCAGAAAAGATAAATTCCAAACTGGTTATCCTCTTAAAATTACAGACATGAGTTCCAAATTATTTCCTTGGCCCAGTCTTCTCTCCAGAGAAAGCCATTCAGACCCTTCTTTATGTTCTAGTATTTCTCTGTCTCTACAGTGAATTTCTTGATGTTTTGATAATTTTTTTTCTCTTCCTTTTTTTCCTCCTCCAGTATCCCAGAATCATCATCGAGGTAAGAAATGCCACAAGTTGCCTTGGAAAGAATGCTTCGTCATTCCTCATGCAGTCAGTAACTGAGGGAAGCTCATCCACAGCACTCTGTTGAAAGCCAATGGACTTGGGGTTGAACAGTGGCAGTATCCATTATCAAGCACTACAGGAGAAGAAGTTAGCACAACTGGAACTGTTAGTCAGAAACAGCGTGGGGTTGTTGTTGTGTCTTTCATTAGAATTCAAACTAGAGTGTTCAGTCCAGTCTTACTTTGGTAGGACTACAGTAAATGGGGTGGTGAAATAGCCTCATTCTCATACAGGCATAAGAATAATAACTTTCTGCCACATTCTGCTAGGAACAGGCTAACAATGAATCAGTATTCTGCCAATTTTCACATCACTAGATCTCAAAGTGCTTTCTGAAGGTGGCTGGCGTAATATTCCTGTTTCACGGAATTAGTTGAGTCAGAAAGATTTGTGCTGGAAGAGTCACGAATAAGCAACCTGTGTCCCAATCAGGAAGTATTTCTCGATGATCTGAGATCATCTGTCAGTGTAGCTGATTCCCAGTTAAACTTAGGGTTGTTTAATCCAGAAGTGGAGATGGAAAATTAATAGGAAGTCAGAGCACGTCATCAGCCCCTAATCACATTCAACCTGTGATGCACTTAGCCAATATATCAGGAGACAACACTTGAAAGAAGGCAAGAAGACAAGAAACAGGGTAATAAAGGTTTGGCTACATCTCTTTCTTCTACTCTCCAGGATCCAGAGCAAAACAAGATCTTCCAGTGGTTGGAGGTAACATCTAAGCATGGAATTGTCCAGCTCTCCTTTCCACTAATCCCAGAGCCTATTCTGGGGTCCTACGACATCACTGTGGAGACAAAGTCAGGTGAAAAAGAGTATCACTCCTTCAGAGTGGAGGAATACGGTAAGCAATTGTGCTAGCAATAAGGTTGACTCTGCCTAAATCAGACAAGACCTACTAGTGCAAAGTTTAGGCCCTTTGAATTCTCCACTTCACGTCTGGAAAAGACATGGAGAGAACTGTGTGGTCAAAGTGAAGGCAGAAGGGCTTTTCATTTTCAAAAGAAATCTGAGAAAGGCAGTATTTCTCAGTGATTAAATTAGAAGTCTAATTCTTTTCTGGGCTTGGCAAGTTGTTCTGTGACTCCGGGATCCACATCCTATCACTCAGGCCTTACACTCCCCATCTGTTCGGAGGCAAAATGAAAGTCAGACCTGTCCTCTTTTGTGGAGGCCATCTCTACATGAAGAGCACTATGCAGTAGAAATCTGAAGATATTTATAAAACAGTTTATAGGACAGGTACCCGTTTGTTACTGGGGAGGCTGGGTAGCCAGTGGAAGTACAAGATAAAAATCAGTGGGTAGTGTGGGTGCCAAAGCCCTTATAGTGATCCTGTAATTGACCGTATCAGGGAGTTGCTAAATTCACTTTGATCTTACAAGTTTTCTCATCTTACAGTGGCTAGTTTTCCTTAGTAGTCCCCAGAGAAAGCTTGGACAACTCCCAGCTGTGTGGTTTTTTTGTAAGGGCATTAAAACAGCTATCCTGTTTACCCTCCAGAGTGCTTTCACACCTTCCAGTCTCCTGTGTACAAGTGCAAAAGAAAAGGGCCTTTTCCAGATATGTTGTCTAGTATTGTTGGTGACATGGGATAAAAGATAAGCTGAAGAGAGGCAATGTCAGTGATGTGTTTAATGTTCCACTTAATCTGTTGCATTTCTCCTTCACTGGGGCTGGATTGCATAATAACTTTTGTTCTCCAGGGCTTAAGTAGTTTGAGACATCAGCATTACTTCCACCCTTCTCTTTAAGAAGAGAGATTAAAGCGATTTATCACAGTTTTTACTGTGTCTGTTATAATTATTAGTATGGTTATTATTTAATTTTAAAGAAGTTACTCCTCTTACCACTGAAGGTTATTTTTTCTACTGTATTTTCTACTGTAATATCCTACAGTTCCTAATTAGACTCTTCTTTGAACTATTTCCTCTCCCTTTTTGGTGAAAATGTCTTTGGCAACAGTTTTTTTGCTGTCTTGCACACACACACCCACCCCTGCCTATGGCATGCAATTGCTGATTAGTCATATTCATGTTGCGTTCTCAGTGCTGCCAAAATTTAAAGTGACAACAACTGGACCAAAGAGGATTTCATTCTTTGATGAAGAAGTCAGTGTGAACGTTTGTGCTTCGTAAGTATCTGAAGACAACACATTTGTACACAACAAACTTGAGATAGAGGATAGTGTGCTGTGCTGGGAAACAGATCCTGCTGCCAATTCAGAGCATGGATTAGAGCAATTCCTTTAGTTATGACTTCTGTGATGTAAAATACAATAACTCTTCTTCTGCTACATTGCAGAATTAGAACTGAAAGAGTTTGTGTGCGTCCAAATCAAACATTACGTACTTGCCAGCTGCTGTTTATATTAATACGGAAAAGGAGAGTCCACTGTTAAAACTGCCGTCTGTGACACTGCTGAAGTGCAGAGTGCTATGAGCTAATAGGGTGAATAGGGGTCTTTCTGCAATATGACCTGCTTTGTGTAAGGCGCTAGTGAGAAACAGCAAAGCAGCAGGGAATGATATCCCAACCCTGAGTGGAGCACCACTTTCCAGCTTCGGACCTTGAAGAGTGACTACACAAAGACAACAGCAAAGCAGGCTTTTTTTAACAAGATGTCAAAAACAGCCTAAAAATAGTGGAAGGGAATTCTACTAGGGCTAGCAGGTCATAATTCCCAGCTACTCTTCTGTCTGTGGTCCAGGCAATACTGAGGGGTTTAGAATCTGCACTGCTGTGCAATTTTTGCAGGTTTCATGCTAAATCCACATGATTGAATTCTTGTGTCTCATCTTCTCCTAGGTACACTTACGGCCAACCTGTACAAGGGAATGCCCAAATCAATGTGTGTCAGCAGCACTTTTATGGTCCACGGTGTGATCAAAACCGGAAGAAAACCTGTGAAGCTGTCACTGGACTGGTATGATCATGACAAGTCTATTCTTTCCAGTCAGCTTTCCTACCTAACATGTAGCACAGTATTTCATGGCTTCATTCATTTCCAGGGGAACACCAGAGAGACAATCTCAGAAGTGTGTTTTTCCTCATCGCTTCACAGGCAATGCTGAAAGACCATGACTTTGATTTTCCCCTCAGAAAGAGTCAGTAGGAGGGAGGGAAGCATGAAACTGTAAATTTGTGATCGTTCCTAAAATATTGGAACTGTGTTCTTACCAAATCTAATCAGCAGACCTCTACTAGGACTCTTTGAGGGCACTTAATGTTAAACAAAATATTAATTTTTCCACTAGCTCAGACTCAAAGTGCTATGGTCGTACAATGCAGACATCACACAAGACGGGTTTAAGAAGGAGCATGAGCACAGAGAAGACTAGGGGGGAAAAGGAGAGAAGTTTCCATGTGCTGGAGTAAATAGTATTGAAGCAGTGATCTGGGAAGGGAGCTGGGGAGTGAGAAATGTAAGGTAGGAGGGGAGTTCTTTGGAGTCCCACTAACACAGATTTAGGATCAATTTTCCAAACCTTGAGAAAAATGGTGTTTCCCTTTTGCTGCTTTTTCAGCTGGGGAAGGATGGCTGCCTCAACACTGTCATCTCCATCAAAAAATTCCAGCTTTACCGCAGCTATGCCAGGATGTATGCCAGCCTCAACATAGAAAGCATCGTCACTGAAAATGGGACAGGTAACACCAAGGGCAGGTTGGGAGTAGCCGATTAAAGCTAATACATGGAAATTCCTGAAAGGAATCCCCTGGATCACAATCTGTGTGGCAAATAATGAACAATCATAATTTTCTTTATGTAGCTTTCCCTCCTGAGGATGACCACTCCATACAGCTTATCAAAAGGAGCAGCTTTCTTCCCATGACTGATTTCTGTTTCCTCTTCTCCACACTGGGTGTGCCTCACAGGTATCCAGATGAAGAGCCATGACTATGTTGCAGTCAATAATGAAAATGACGTAGTGCTCTTCAAGAATATGGATTCCTATTACAAGAGGGGAATTCCATACTATGGTGAGGTGAGTGCCTAAGAGGATACATTTAGACCAAAACCCCCGGAGAACCAGCATGATGATCTGCATGTGCCCCATGTTGTCCCCTAACTCTGTGCTGTCAGCTTCCCATGATAATGCTGGTAACACGGACTGCATAGTTCCCTTGTTACATTAAATACTCCTAGAGAAAAAAAATAAAATTATATCGTACCTGGAGTGTTAGGGTCTTCTACCATAGTCAAAGGATGCCTAAAAGGCAATTAAGTAAAAGATCATATGAGTGGGGAAGAGGAGTCTTTAAGAAAATGCTTCTACAATAGCTGTGCTTAAACTGAAGGTAGAATTTACCTTTGTAAATTGTGTGTTGTATCACACAATCCCAGGGATGTTTACTTAAAGCAGTAGAGATATTGGAGCGCATTCTGACTTCTTAGTGACCTACACATGAAGGATAAACCCAGGCACAAAAAGGAAGATGACCTGTACAGCACCATCTGGACATGCAATGGAGACAGTGTGTATGCACAGATGCATAGGAGCTGAAAGATGCTGTTGTGCTCCACAGGTTACCTGTGGCCATGAAGTCATCTGGTTGTTTTATGTTTGTTAATCAATGTTCTCTGAAGAATATCCCTCCTCCCTCTGTGGCATTATTTTGTTCTGCACTGATGGGAATTTCCTGCCTTTGCCTGTCACAGAACTGCTCCCTCAAAATACTGAGGCGTGTTTGCCTCTTCAATACATTTCACTCTTGATTTCTACTACCTGCAATTGTCCTCAGTGCTTAAGTAAGCATCCTCTAGTAAGCAGAGTATTTCTTGGCTGTTGTTGTTAGGTTTGGATTTTTTTCTGAATCCTTTGGGTATTTTTGTTTTGTTCAGATCACTGTGACAAATATGAAGGGTGAGCCTATTGCCAACAAGACTGTCCTACTGGAGCTCAATGAAGAATATCTAGCCAATTATACCACTAATAAAAATGGCACTGCTGCTTTTTCCATCGACACGTCCAACTTCTTTGATCGCAGTTTTAAGCTGGCAGTAAGTAAATACAGGCTACAGTCTAATTCATAAAGAAAATACTTTGTTGGAGAGAGGGATTAGAAGCAATCTGTGTGAAATGAATGTGAGAAAACACCAGAAATACTAGTGTCTGAGAAGAGACTGTCTGTACCCCAGCCGTGGTTTTGGGTTATAGTGATCTTCAGCACCTTCCCGCTTTTCCCTCCCACCAGAAGCTCTTTCTGCATTCATCTCCCTTCTCTTCATTCTCTGAGCTAGAGAACCTTCCTCAGAGACTTCACTACCTTCCCCATCCATCTTTTTACTGCTGCTGCCTGCTTCCCTGCATTTCTGCTGGCAGAAACTCATGCCTGTTGCCATCACATCGTCTTCTCATCTTGTCGTGCCTTTGCTCCGGTATGATGGAAAGAGCTGAGAAAAAGTGGATTGTTTGAGAACGGTGCCATTCTAATTCAGAGTAAATCCTAGCAGTTCATGCAACTGGTCCCAAGCCTGAAAGAATCTGAAATAACCTCCCTACTGCAATAGGCTGCTCTACACTGGTGAGGCACAAATTTTTCATTCCAGCTCTCGGTCTTGGCTTAAACAGCCTCACAGAATCAACTTCCCAACAGAGTATTTTAGAGGAAAGGTGCCTTTGCCTCTCACCTGCCTCGCATTTTTTTATTTTCCACACTGTTGATTTTCCATGTACGATTCTTCTATTTCACAGGTCAGACAGGCACCAGATGACTGTGCAGACTTTTTCTGGAGGAGTTATAGTGAGCCCCAAGCCTCGTTCTTGGTCCGGCGTTTCTACTCACGAACCAACAGCTTTTTGAGAATTGAGCCAGTGCCAGAGAAGCTCAGCTGTGGCCAGCAGAGAACAATCAACATTCACTACGTCCTGAACAGAGAGGGCTACGGCAATGCCACGCACACAAACTTCTACTATGTAGTGAGTGCTAATGTGACTTCCAAAACATCTGTTTTCTTTCACCTTCTCTTGATCACCATATAAGGCAGAAATCTCCCAACTGGACAGTGGTTAGAGATCATGTCTCGATCTCAAGGCCTCTGAGGCTTCTCCGAAACACTACTCAAAATCAGTGATTTCATTGTGGCAAGGAGAAGGTGCTTTTGATCCAGTTTCATAAGATTTTTTTTTTTTATGCCCAGGTGATGACAAAAGGAAAAATTACTCTCAGTGGCCAGAAGCAAGTCAGCATTTCTGGTGGTAAGTCCTAGACCATATAACTACTCGTACTTCAGAGCATCATTCTGAGCACCAGAACATAATAAGTTTTGTAAGAAGTGATGAAAGCAGAGAACTGTAGATAAATTGGCTACTAGTTCCTAAATCCATAACCTCTTACCACACGCAGTATCATTTGCTTTTGCTGCAGCATCTATCTAATCCCCTATATCATAATCAAATTTATCTTGTTCATTGAAAGATGAAAATTTTGTTGTGATCAAACACATGGAATGTAACATCCATCTGCTTTATTTCTTGGCAAGGAGTACTTATGGTTTCAGAGTTATTCTGTGACATCCTAGTCTTTACCAATTAAAATAATAAAACTTTTAAAAGTTTGAAATAATAGATGTCCCGTTTGACAGGGATATTTAACAGTTAACTCTTGAAATTTAATTGCATTTTCAGAAGTCTCCAAATACCCACAAATGACAGTAATCCCGACCTTTATTCTTTCATTGTTTAAAATACATTTTCTTACAGAACCTGTCTTATTTCCAGTCTTCAGTAGGTGGCTTAAGTAAGCCTCACTCATCATATAGGACTTGTTTCATATTTACCATCTTTGGTCTTAAGTTCAATTTCCCTTCCATGCATAAGTAGTTTTCATCCATGTAGATAAGAACTTCATATTTCTTAGTGTTAAGAGAACTGCCCTTTAACTCAGGAGACCGGTATATTTTCTCTGGTGTTGGAAGTTCCAGGTTTGAGACTGAAGGACAATATTGTGCTCTTGTCATAACAACCATGCACAGGTTTCCATGTTCAACCTCTTCTCAGTGCAGACCTCTCTCTGCAAAGCACCTTGCTCTCAGAATCCCCTGTGTCTGTTGTCTTGCTGATGGGAGCTGTTCCTCAGCCACTGAGAGATGAATCTTCCAATATCTAATTTCCCTGGGTTTTATAGGTGCTAGTAGGTTATGAAGAAATATGTGGTCCTTCCACCAAAGCTGAAGTTTGCATAATCTCTTTTGCTGGCTTGTCTTCCTCTGGTCCATGTTCCTTCCACAGTTTCCAGAGGTACATTCTCCATCACGCTGGCTGTCACTGAGAAACTTGCCCCCAGTGCCAGACTGCTGCTCTATACGGTGCATCCCCATGGAGAGGTAGTGGCTGACAGCTCTTGGATACACAGTGATGTATGCTTCAAAAACAAGGTGAAAACCTTTGCTTTCTTATTAAAGGGTGTATATATATATGTATATATACACATATAAGCTGCCTCTTTGCTGAGAGAACAGTTCGGAAATTACTTCATGAAGAGCCCTGCACAAGGGATGGCCTTTAGGAATGGAAAAGGTGCAGATGGGGCTGGAATCATGAGAAGCTGTCCCTGGAATTGACACATATGGTCAGACTCAGATAAAACAGTGGGGAGAGGGAGGTGGCTAGGGGATTATAGAGGTAGTGAATTTTTACAAACAGGGATTCAGAAGGGCCATCTAGTGGTAGGAGCTTTGCCCCACAGGGAATAGAATGTGTGCTGCTGAAAGGTGAGATTTAGATCTATATGCCAGTCTGATTCTCCTACTTACCATGTGGTTGTCTTGGATTTATTAATTTCCAGGTCCAGCTCAAGTTCTCTGAGAAGCAGGGTCTCCCAAGCTTTAAAGTCGGACTTCACCTTGAAGCTGCTGCCAACTCCTATTGTGCCCTGCAAGCAATTCAAAGCATCCTTCATCAGCCTGGGCAAGCGTTATCTGCTGAAAGTGTAAGCTACATACACAGTCCTGTGTTCTTTTGAGCTAGGAACACCCGGAATAACATCCAGAGTTCCCACCTGTGACCTCTCTGCTGCTGACCGTATTTTTATTTTTCCTTTGAAAATGAAACATCTGCAATTAAAGAAAAGTCTAATGCAGTTGTACATGTCGAAGACAGAAATTGATAGCAGAACGCTGATTTTGGAAAGCATGACAGTGTAACACATATCCCAAGAATATGGCTTATGTAAATCCTTGACAGCATATTTCCTTGCTGTGGAGTGACTATGTCAAAATTGAATTTTTATGGCTCAAATAGGCCTTGGGCTGAGAACAAAAGCCGTAGATGCCACCCGGTATCCTGTAAAACTCCAGTCTCCTCTTGGCTTAACTCAAGAGTGTATCTCCATGCTTTTTGCTCAAGATCACTCCACAAAACCATTCCAATTCAGAAGGAGGAGAGTACAGTCCAGTCCTTCTTGTGTGTCACCAGCCAAATTGCTTTTTCCTCTCTAGGTAGGCATTAGTAGGCAAGCACACCTAATTCAACAGGATTACTCAGGGACCACCACAGGCTTAGAATATATGTGATTTTGCACCCACCTGAGACCTTCCTTGTGTTTACACTCCTCATTCTCACCTCCTAGGTATACTACCAACTTAGTGTGCAGGATTTATATGGCTATTACTACAATGGGCTCAACCTTGAAGATGTCAAGCCAGAGGAGTGTACTCCAACCAAAACCATCTTTTTTGATGGCTTGTACTTTGAACCTGTGAATGTCAGTCGTGATGGCGATGTCTACAGCGTTTTCAAGGTATGTGGTCTCTGTGTCTCTTTAAGTGGGAGGTGTTCCAGAAGAATTCACGTACATTAGCATTCAACTAATTAGCATTCAACTTTCTCAGATTCTAACTGCTAAGAGAAGGCAGCTGATACCTGAAACTGCCTAAGTCTCCAATCACACAGTTTCTGCTTTCTTATCCATATCATTTACTAGAGAGGACTGAAAATCATTACTTAGATACATTCACTGAGATCCTGCCTATGCATCTTAGTAGATGCGTTTTACTAGACATTTCCTAAGCAGGACCATGGCCTTGGCTCACAACTTCAGGCACTCCTTGTAAAGATTTGTGTCCATGATCCAAGCCACTTGGTTCTGCTATGCTTGATTCCACTTCCCACTGGTCCCATGGCCTAGGACATAAGGCTGACATCAGACCAATCATTACTGCTCTTTATAGAACTCAAGGTGACACTGCTCCATAAAAAATACACAGAAGGTTGGAGAAGTCGAGTTATGACACTCAGGGCTGAAAGAATGGGAGAGGATGGGATGGGATGTGGGAGGAGAGAGATGAGGTAAGGAAACCAATGACATGCACTGGTGGCTAGTGCATGCCCTGAGTGACTTGATAGATTCTTTCACATTCAGGATATGGGTCTGAAAGTCTTCACCAACTCTGTGCTACGGAAGCCAGTTCTGTGCAATGAAGAAGTAGATGTGGAAGATTACCCTCACCTTTATGGTGACCACGTCAATGTCAAGGCCTCAGGTAAAAGAAGGTTAATTCTGTATCTTCACACTCAGCCTACCTGGTCTTCAAAACTGTTGCCTGTGTAAAATAACAGCCAGTATGCTGGGGTTTTTTTGGGGGGGAATAGGTCTTTGTATCTCAGTTTGCATCCAGTAATCTCTTTCTGACAGTCCTTGCAGTAGAGTCAATTCTCTCTCACTTAGGTACACAGTGCATGTAGAAAAGACAGGGAGTACTGGGATGCTGCTTCTTTCATAAACTGATGTTAGTTTTCCAGGGTTTTTCAGCTCAGAACCTCAATTCATAATTCAATTATGTATTTAAAACAAAATGTCGATTCAGAAACATAATGGCAATTCCCAATGTCAGGACTTCACACAGCACTTAGCCCACTTAGCACATAGTCTCCAAAGCCTTTATAGGTCAGCAAGAATTATGATTATCTTTCTTCGAGTCAGATTGCTCAGCAAAAGAGCAAAAGTAGCAAAGTAGTTGCCACAAGGGAAAGTTTTATTCAACACTAGGAAAAATTTCTTCCTCATGAGTGTTGTGGTACACTGGAAGGGGTTCTCCAGGAGGTTCTGGAGTCTCCATCACTGCTAGTCTTTAAAACTGAGCTGGAAAAAGCCCTTAAGCAACCTGATCTGACTTTAAAGCTAGTTCTACTTCAAGAAGATTGGACTAGAGAACTACAGAGATTGCTCTCAACCTAGATTTCCTTCAGTGATTCTGTGGTTCTGCGATTGTAGGTCCACCAGAATGAGAAAGTATTGTTATTTCCATGACACATCTATGAAATCTGAGGTACCTCCATGCTAAATTAGTTTTCAGGCATCACAAGTGAGCCTATGGAAAACTGGAGAGAGGATCTTTGTTCCTAAAATCAGACCTGTAGTGTGATTATAAGAACAAAAGTACTTTTCTAATGTACTTGATAGTCAGCTGCAGTTTTAACTACTGAATGGGGTAAAAATTATTAAGTTTTCAGGAAGGTTTGTAAAGCATTATAAGCTTTGATGACAACGTTGGCTACTGTTGCCCATTTGCAAATCAGAGAGCTACTGGTAGAGGATGGGGAGCACGCCTTTGTAACTGGATGGCGAGACCTTTCAGTATGAAATGAAGTGAAATGTCTTGTGAAATAGCTAATTTTTCTATTTTTTTTCCCGTAGGAAAAGAGAATAGATAAGAAATTGTTTTCTCCCATACCCTTGATCTGTTAGAATTTTCCTTTTTTGTGGGGAAAAGAATGGAAAAAAGCTCAAACAGAATACTTAGTGTTCATTTTTATGGTGTTAAGTATGTCTGACCGAAGTTTAGATTCTTCTGTCCTGACCTCTCTAATATTGTACTTTTACCATAGCCCCGCTTCAAGATGAGTCAAGGATTCTTGGTGGGGGTGGTGTTAGCATTGTTCGGAAATTCTTCCCTGAGACCTGGATTTGGGATCTGGTTCACACTGAGTGAGTATGTTCATCTTCGCTGCTTTCTTCCTATGTGAATTTTTCAGTTGATTCACGCAGCTAAAATGGATTCTGGGAAGAAACCATGGAGCATATGTTTGCTTTGTAGATGTGAGTCTACTTTTCTCATGTTGATCAGTGACCACTGCACTCCCAGCCTTGTACAAAGTGACAAACCTACTTGAACTATGAATGACAAATATTCTGTGCTCCCTGCCCCATCTTTCTGTTGGGGAAAAATAAGGGCTAAGAGTAACAGAAAAATATTGTTAAGGAGAGAGCAGGAGCGAAACTTGTTATTTTTCAACCAATTACTAATTCAGCAGCAGAAAACTCAGGTTATTTTGTTTTTCTTTCAGTCAATCACAGCATCTGAAATGAGAATATCTCTATCCTAACTATGCCTACAGGCACTGTTCTAAAACATTAATCTGAATTTATTTGCTTTAATGTATGTGTTTCGGCACTCTGGTTTTTCAACAAATTGTATTTCTAAATTTAAAAAGTTGAGTATTTGAGTGCTTTTTAACATGTAGTTCACCAGCATCTTGATCTGTACTTCAAAAATCAGAATTTTTTTAAATAATATGGAGAAGTATCTTGCAGAAAGTGAGATGAAAACAGAAACACTAACTCCAGCAGAGAGCCCATTATATAATTTGTCTTGAAAAATTCCAAAGATCATTGGCCATCCTGTTCTTTTTTTTTCTCTTCAGTTCCAGAGGAGAGGTCAACACCATTTACACCATTCCTGACAGCATCACAGAATGGGAAGCCAGCGCTTTCTGTGTGCATGATGATGCTGGGTTTGGCATCACCTCACCTGTTTCACTGACAGCATTCCAACCATTTTTTGTGGATCTCACCTTGCCATATTCTGTCATTCGAGGGGAAAAATTCAATTTAATAGCCAATGTCTTCAACTACCTCAACAAGTGTGTCCAGGTATATCAAGTTCCTTTTTACTTTCCATACGCTGGCCTGTTTCCCAGAGATCCCAGAATTCCTCTGCATAATACACCGGAAATGCAGATGCAAGTGTTTAACTTCCACTATTTCCTCTCCCTAGTCCATTCCCTCTGTGGCTGGTTCATGGATAATGGGAACTTGCTCTTTATCCCTACATAACTTAGCTATTCTTTTTGCTCTTGAAGGAGGAACTTGAGCAGAGGGTATGGACATGTGCTTGCAAAACACAATAAATACTGAGTTATGCAACAGTCAACTCAGCTGATGAGCACGGACATCTTATTGTAATTCTGTCAAAACCAGACACTGGCAGTGGACAGGAAAGAGATGGGTCTGCCACTTCCTCTGAGAAATGTCTCATCCCTCTGTTCTGGTACAATCCCACAGATGCAGATGACAAATAGCTTCTTCAACAAGTCTCCCTTGCTCTGCAGCCAAACTTTAGGGCAGTCCATTTAATTTGTAGTCTTGCTTCTTCTTTCTTTCTCTCAGATCAGTGCCGTACTGGTGAAGTCAAGTGATTACAAGGCAGAAATCCTTTCACCAGAGGGTAACACAGCAAGGGTGTGTGCCAATGAAAGAAAAACCTATATTTGGGCTGTTAGCCCCCACAAACTTGGTAAGATTGTCTTTTCATCACCTTGACATGTCCCTGTTTGATCTTTCTACTTCCACCCTTTAAAGCAGCATCAATAATCCACAAGCAGGAGTTACTGGACAACTCCATTAGTTCCTCTGGAAATTTAGAACTGGACTTCTACTAAAGCTCTCTTAGATGCACTGAATGAGCAGTGAATTGTGTTATTTTTTCTCTTCTGATTTTTAGTTAGTCCATTTCCTGCCCATTTTAGGATGAACTCTTCACTTGCCAGATGTATGAAACACTGTCAGTTTTTCATGTGCATATGATCTTTCACCTTACGGTTTTGTATCTAACCAAACATATTCAGTAAGAATAAAATTTGCTAATAATTTTGGGCTGGATTCTCAACGGACGAAGCTTTTTTTGTTCTTATCCAGTTCTGCAGCTGTGTTAATTTACACTGCCCTACAGTCAACATTGCCTTTTTTTAAAAAGCAGTTACAGTGACTTGCATACGTAAGTGCTCCAAAAGTTGAAATATAAATGAACTTCTAAATAAGAAAGATTATCTCAAAATGAACCACAGATGGACCTTTTCTTTAAAAGATTATTTCTAAAACCCTGTATGACTGAATTATTTCAAACTCACTGAGAAAGTTGCAAAGTTACAGTGAGATGAACACTGGATATGCATAATAATACAGCAGAGCTGAAAAAAAAAAAAAGGGGGGCTGTCTCACCGTGGTAACTCTGATAATAACACCTTTTGCTGCAAGTAAAGAGCTCCTTTGGATTTCCAGTATGCAATGATAGCAGGGGTGAGAGAGCAACTCTGCAACTTCAGGGTTGGTCCTCAGTGCTGCTGCAGCACTGAGGCTGCTCCTCAGTGTTGTCCCTCTGTTAATAAATTCCATCTGAAGGAGAGAGGCATAACTAAAGCATAACAGAGCTGTAGCCAAATTATTGCAACACTGCTCTTGGCCAGAAAAAGCTCAGAAAAAGCCTAAGAAGAGGTAGAAACTGCTAGTGAGTACTGTCAGGTTTTTTTGCCAGGATCACCCCTATTTTGTTCCTCACGCTAGGGCCCAGGCAACCTCTCCTTACCACTAGTGAACAGATGTGGAGCCTGCATGCAGTTTGTTTCTACTGAGCTGTCTTTAAAGAAAATACATTTCTCAGCAGTTCATCAGCCTAGAAAAGGCAGTGAAAGCTAGGGGTAATTGTAGGCGTTGAAGATAATAACTTCCTTTTCTTGGGCTGGTGGGTGGCTTTCCAGGTGAGGTGAAATTCGTGATTACGGCTGAGGCCAAACTGAATATCAGAAGTACTGGAAACAGCACATTTCCACAGGAGGAAACAATTTACAGGGACACCTTGATTCAAACCCTACTTGTTGAGGTATGGTAGGAAATCTGCATGTGCTTTCTGCCTCTTGGAAATTGCAATTCCTATCTATGGCTGTGGGCTAGAAGCAGTCAGCTAGTGTGAGGAGGCAAGGCATCTGATGCAGATGGAGCTGTGTCCAGTAGGCTTCTCCCTATGAAAATGAGAGTGAAAAATCACAGTGGTGTCATCCACTGTCCTCCTTTCACTGTCTTCTTCTTGGGAACACAAGCACACATACCCTGACAACCCATGGATGTCAGTAGAGATGTTGCCAGAAGGGAGGAGATTCCATACCTCACTTTTAAGTGCCTTTAGACTGTGACTTGCCAACTAGGGAGGGG
The DNA here is from genome assembly GCF_003031625.1 of Empidonax traillii. NCBI lineage: Eukaryota > Metazoa > Chordata > Aves > Passeriformes > Tyrannidae > Empidonax > Empidonax traillii. The sequence goes on along the minus strand of NW_020956298.1, from coordinate 104,660 downwards.
GTTGGAGGGAAGACAAAAAAGACTGCATTTTAAGAAGGGAGGGGCCCTGGACAGGATGTTGGATAAGAGAGAATGTCATAGACCAACAGATAGTGTAGAGGAGATAGGGTAGGATTGGGTACAAGCTGTGCACTGTTTGCATAGTCACATTCACATACTGATTCACACCACTGAATTGTCACGATTTCATGGTAATTTTCTATACTTTCCTTCCTCTTCCTGACCACTTCCCTGCAATCAAACAGCCTGAAGGTGTTAAAAAGGAGTTGACTCAGAGCTCCCTCGTCTGTGCAAAAGGTAAGGCAAATTCATTCATTCATTCATTCATTCATTCATTCATTCATTCCAGGGAGTCAGTGGAACTACTTCACTGTCTTGTAGATCTTGTCTCACAAAACCAGAGACCCTTCTGGGAGATGAAAGAGGTTTTCAGAGTCATGGTGCTAGCCTAAACTTCAGGGTTTTCAGAGATGCCTTTTACTCTTCGAGCAGATCTCTGTGACATTTTCTTTACCCAGACTGCAGATTCTAACAGTCACTGCAGTTATGCTTAGAAAGTAAAGACTTCTGGAAAAAAAACATGGCTTTAACAATTCTTTTTGTTACCCTTTCTCATCAGGCATGAAGATTTCTGAACCAGTGTCTCTGAGCTTGCCAAGAAACCTAGTGCAGGGATCAGCCAGAGCTTATTTTTCTGTCATTGGTAAGTTCAGTACTAAGAATAAAAGCAAATGACACTCTTCCTGTGCTGCACCAAGTGCTATCATGTATACACAGGCAAGCTTAATGTAAAGTTGAGGAAGTAATTAATCTTGATTTCAGAGTATAAGTTTTCTTCTTTGCAAAATGGCAGTGAGAGGCAAAAGTTGCTCAAAATTCTCTCATATCAAGGGAAGACAAAATAGTCAATTATTTTAACTTCTATTGCATTTCAGATTATACTGCATTAGCATATCCTGTTCTGTATAGTAAAACAGCTAATTCAGTTGAAAAATAACATAAGGCAGACTTCTTTGAAAAAAAAAAATCTTGATTTCTTGGAAAGAAGGCTTCAGAACTTTGCTGACTGCATAATTTCAAATTTATGATTTTGCATAATGAAAAACATTTGTAAGTCAATAAGCTCCCATAACATAAAAGTTTCAGGTCCCAATCAGCTCTACTTATCTCAAAGTCATAATTAAGACTTAAGAGTTCTCTTCCATGATTTTTTTCTGAGGCTCTGAACTCAGATTGTTTTCTAAATACAATTGTTTTTCATACCTGTGTCTGTGTGAGATGTGCTGATACTGTGCAATACAGCCTCTGTAGCCCATCAGCATCTTACCCACACAGCATTCTCACATGTACATGAAAAATAGGAAACAGGTTGTAAAGGGCAGGGAAATCTAACCCTTTTAAGTATTCATAGCTGTTTTTCAGAAGCCATGCCAGCCAGTATTCATGCTTATTCTTTTTCTCTCAAATTCTCAGTTTCTTCCAGGTGTCCAGCATTCAGATAAGAAATAAAAAAAGGGGTATTATAATGCTTTTTTTCTACGGTGTGTATTTGTTTACTGTGTTTACTCTATATTGGTCACTGCTCTTGGATTCATAATAATATAAACCAGTGTATAATGATATGTAATAAAAGCAAGTTTGAACTGAGCTGACTTCTTATATCTTTCATTCTTCAGGAGACATTTTGGGTACAGCCTTGAGGAACTTAGATAACCTTCTCCATATGCCTTATGGCTGCGGAGAACAGAACATGGCCTTGTTCACACCCAACATCTATGCCCTGGATTATCTGAATAAGACTGAGCAGCTGACTGAAGAGATTAGAGTCAGGGCTACTGGATATTTATCCACAGGTGAGAGGTTCTCAGATTCTTCCATCTTATTCCCCAGGGAAGTGGGCATAGCATCAAGCCTGACAGAATTTAAGAAGCGTTTGGACAACAGACTCAGGTGTGATTCTTGGGGCAGTCCTGTGCAGGGCCAGGAGCTGGACTTAGTGACCCTTGTGGGTCCCTTCCAACTCAGAATATTCTGAGTGATCTAATATTGTGATTGTGTGCACTGAGCTTTTAAGCTCTACATAGTGAGCACTGATCTCTGAATTCTAGCACTAGTTTATGGTATAGGAGCAGGCAGTGGAAGCACCCCAAAGCAACGTGTCATTCTTCCAGGAGTAAAAGCAGATAGAATTCACAGTGATTGGCTATATTCACCAGACATACATTACTTGATATTAAATCCAAAAGTCTTACTGCTCCAGTTGAGAAAACAGCAGAGCTAGTCCTTTCCTGTGATTAGAAAATGTCTTCTTTGTTATGTTTTCAGGTTACCAAAAACAGCTGTCATACAAACACTGGGATGGATCCTACAGCTCCTTTGGGAGACGAGATAGGGAAGGGAGTGTATGGTAAGTGATGATACCTTCTATTTCCCAATCACAGGATCTTTAGGCTTTGAAAAATGACCAATGTATTCAATGATTCTTATTTTTAATAGTCTAAATGGATATAACTCAATTAATTTGAATCCCCTAGTAAAGGAGAGATTAATAGACTGGAAAGAGTGCAACAAAAGGATGGTATGATGACTGGGAGCTGGAGTACATAATGTTCAAGGGGAAACTAAAGGATCTGAGTTTGTTCAGCATGTAGAAGAGAAAGCTAGTGGGAAACCTAGGTAAAGCTTTCTGCTACCTAGATAGGGACTGTGGAAAACACAGTCAGACTCTTGCCAGGGGTACACAGAGTAAAGTCAAGAGTATGTCCTTACTCAAACGGCAACAAAAACAACTCTAACTGGGTAGAAGTAAAAAAAAATCTTGCCCAGGAGAAGGCTGCAGCACTGAGACAAATGTCCAGAGAAGATGTGGGTATCTCTATTCCTAGATACTTTCACATGATCGGACAAAAGACTGAGCAACCTGACAGAAATTTGAACTTCTGACCTAGTTTGTTTCATAATTCTATTAATTAAGCTTAGAAATGACTAACATCATCGAACTGTGTCTATACTTTACTCCTGCTCTGAAAAATTATTTCAGCACATGTTTTTTTTCAGGAGAAATATCAGGTCTGGTTTTAATATCGGGGATTTTATCTATGTTATTTATTTAAAACTTGGAAAACACTTGCTTCTTTAACCTCAAACATTATGAAGTTCATTTTATGTCATTTTCTATGCACATCCTACGCACTGGTAAGTTTTCTTGGTCTTGTTCATACCATACCTACTTTCTGTTTCTGGACCACCTGCAGGCTCACTGCCTTTGTGTATAAGTCATTTGCACAAGCCAAACGCTACATCTACATTGATGACAATGTCCAGTCTCAAACTTTGATCTGGCTGGCAAGCAAGCAGAAGTCAGATGGCTGCTTTGAAAATGCTGGTTCGCATTTCAACAATGCTTTGAAGGTAACTGAGTATAGTCCCAAACTTCCAGTCCTGCTGCTAGGATTGATTTGGACAATTTCTGACAGACACAAGCTTGTCACCACACCCTTACTCTTCCTAGTACTGTTCTCCTCATATACAAGCAGAGCATGATTCTTATGTCTGCAATTGATGATGAGGTAAAAACAATTAGAACTTTCTGAGTTATAAGTCTCAGGCTTTATTTTCCATTACTGTGTTATGTGCTCAGCCACAGGTGATTATGTGCTTTATCACATGATATGTGATATGCAAAAGTCAAGAAAATGCTTTAAATAATTTTAGCTTTATATTAAGTGAACTTTATCATTCTTGTTCCTGTGCACACAGGGAGACAGAAACTACTTCTGATCTCAAATCTAACTGATATATATGAGCTGTGAATTAATTATGTTGTTTCTTTCTAGGATATTTGTACTAACCAATTCTTTGCTTGTTTTTCATCAGGGTGGAGAAGAGGTTGAATACTCACTCACAGCCTACGTGGTGGCAGCATTGCTGGAGGCTGGCCACTCTGCTACGGTAGGTATTTGGGGCTGTGTTGGTACAGTCAGGCATTTGTCAAAGAGTGCACAAGTCCAAGTCCTCGCAACTGTATTATTTAACAATGTGGAACTCAAATAATGATTGTAGGACAGTAGCAGCCTGTAGACAGTAGTGTCCAGAAGCCTGAAGTAGCCATAAATATTTGATGAGTATTACAAATCAGTTATGTATCCAGTGCCTTTGGATTAATTTAAAAAACCTCTGCGGAATCCAGTTGTTTTATGTAATAGTAGGCTAAGAAAGTGCAAAATCCAGACTGAATTTGCCCACCCCATCCAGAGTCCACTTTGGAATTTTCTCTGAATTTGCCCAGTCCAAACTTCAGGCTATTCAAACCTTCAGTTCTACAAAATCACTCAGTACATTTAGCTCCAAGCTGTGTTTCCATTTCCCTATGGAATTGTTGGAGGAAGGAAATGACGAGTTGCTCGTTGGAATACTAGACATAGGGGAATGGCATCCAAGTTCCACTCTGTGTAGTATACTGCCTGCATTTTCTTGTCACCCTGACTTTGTTCTTTTATAATGGGGAAGAGGAGAACTGTTCCCAAGCTGACAAATATGTTCTAGATGTGCTGATTTTTTGCACATTTCTCAGTTACTACTGTATGGGACATCATTTAAGTACCTGAGACCAGAATGAAAACATTGTGCAGAATCGAATAGTTCTTCAGCAACATTCATTTAGTTTCCAGTATCTTTATAAGACCCTGGTGCCATATGTTTAAGTGAAGCTGCATAGACAAGACATGGCAAGTAGTGTGCTGGTAATGTCTGAGATGAAGTAGCTCTTGCAGAGACAGTCTGTAAGGCTGAAAGGTCTGATACACACTTTAGGCCCTTAAATGTGCCATGAATCGTGTATTTCTAGCATGAAATGTCAGTGATTGCATCTTAAGCAGTGATGGAAGTATTTAAAGAGAAGCAGAGACACAAATCCAAGTACCTGACAAGCCTACTGTGTTTTGCGTTATCAGCATCCTGTCGTTCGGAGCGGCATGAACTGTTTGGAGACTGCATTTAGCAATGGGGTCCACAACCTGTATAACCAGGCCCTCTTTGCCTATGCTTATGGCTTAGCTGGCACAGAGAAAAGACGCCAGTTCTTCCTGGAGAAGCTGGACACGAGAGCTGTCAGAGATGGTAAGGGCAGTATGGCCATGATACAAGCAATACAGCTGATGGAATGGCCTGTTGTGTGATGCAAGCTATTCTGATGCACAGTTTTCTCATGCTTGCTGCTCCCTTCCCCTTTCATGCCTGCCATGCTACTGAATTCATCTCTGAGTTTTTCTGTGTGTTTTGGCTTCACAAAAGTTTGAGCTGTGGCCTGATCTTCCTAGAATTATAAAATAATTTAGGTGGAGAGAGCGTCCCCTGCAAGTCTCAGTCCAAGGTACTGGAAGATTGTACCTAATTTCCTGATTAGGTTCCTCTTCTATATGCTGAACAAGCCCAGTTCCCTTGACTATGTTATGTGCTTCCGTCTGTGGCTGCCCTGCCTTCACTTCAATCTCTCTCTGACTTATATAGCCTCCTTTTATTAATTCCCTTTCCATCCTTTTCTGTTTTCTTTTCCATCCTGGAAGTAAAACTTACCCCGTTCAGAACACCAATAGCTTAAGAAATTTCCTGAATAGAGAGAGACAGAATTGTATATCTATTTCCTGCAATGATACTGCAATGAGTAAAACAGCAAGTAATTTTTCCATTCTTTTTACACCCCACTTTTCTATTTTCAGGTGGTTCAGTTCATTGGCAGAGAGAAAATAAGCCACCAGCAGAAAATTTCCCTGACTTCCTTTCCCGTGCCCCTTCTGCTGAGATTGAAATTACCAGCTATGTGCTCCTGGCTTTGCTCAACAGAACCAAATTTGCTCCAGAAGACTTGTCCTACATTTCCCGCATTGTGTACTGGCTTGTCAAGCAACAGAACCCATATGGTGGTTTTTCCTCCAGCCAGGTAACAACTGGGTGTGGTAAAAAGAAAGCTTCTGGGAGCAGTCCAGAATCTCAGTAGTAAAACAATTCTTCTTGACTGCATGTTGATTTGAATAATACTTGATAATTAGTGCTTGCATAGGTTACCTTGCCAGGACACATCATGCTCTTTGTAGGCAGTTTCATGCATAGTTTAGTTTTAGGCAATGACAATTTACCTGAGTTCCAAGTTAGCAGTAGACAGCAGTCACTGTTGACACAGCATTATACCAGGTTTTCTGGGGTAATTGAAATCTGTTGCCACAGAATCACAGAATAGGTCAGATTGGAAAGGAACAAAGTGGGTCATCTGGTGCAACCTCACTGCTCAAGCAGGACTATCGTAGAGCACATTGCACATGACTGCATCCAGATGGTTCTTCAATATCTCCCGTATGGGAGACTTAACAACCTCTCTGGGCAATCTGTTCCAGTGCATGGTCACCTGCACAGTAAAGAAGTTCTTCCTTGTGTTCAGGTGGAACTTCCTGTGCATTGCTTTCTGCCCATTGCCTCTTGTCCTATTGCTTGGCACCACTGAGAAGAGCCTGACTGCATCTTCTTGACAAAATCTTCCCTGCAGATATTTATAGACATTGATGAGCTCCCCTCTCATTCATCTCTTTTTGAGGCTGAACAAGCGCAGCTCCTTCAGCCTTTCCCTATAAGAGATGCTTTATTCCTTTAATCATCTTTGTCACCCCTCTGTGGACCTGCTCCAGGAGCTCCATGTCTCCCTTTACTGAGGAGCTGAGAACTGGACACAGCGCTCCAGATGTGCCTCACTAAAGCTGAGTAGACAGGCAGGATTGGCTCCCTTGACCTGCTGGCAAAGCTCTTCTGAAATGTGCCTTCGTTACCAGAGCACACTGCTGGCTTAGGCTTAGCTTTTTGTCCACCAGTACAAGTTCTACAAGGAACTTGTATCTTGTCTCCTGAGCTCTTTGCCAAGCTCCTCTCCACTTATGAGCCCTGACAAAGTATCAAGGAAATAGGAGCTGCGCTAATCTCATCTTACATTTAGGTATCTAATTAGGGATCGTTCTCTTTTCAGGACACTGTTGTTGCTCTCCAAGCTTTAGCCCAGTACGGATACCTCACCTTCTCAAAAACAAATCTTAACACAGTCAAAGTCCACTCCATGGAGTCCCCCAGTAGGATTTTCCAGGTGAATGATAAGAACCGCTTCTTACTGCAGCAGGCGTCCTTGCCCACTATTCCAGGGAATTACAGTGTGGAAGTGAATGGCACTGGCTGTGTTTATCTGCAGGTAAGCAAGCTGGAAACTCAGCACCACTTCTCTGAGATATAAGCAGGGGGTTCTCCATAATTTTTTCCTCTGCATATGTCATGCCAAAGACACAAAACCCTTTAAGTCTGTGACCATCTCACACTTTCTATCTCTTTTAGACAACCCTGAGATACAACATCCATTTGCCAAATAAAGTTGCAGGATTTTCTCTCTCCATAAAGACAGCAAATGTATCTTGCACAAGCAACTATCCACCCAAGTTTGACCTTGTCCTCTTTGCCAGGTAACTTCCTTTCATTGATCTACCCTCTTGCATTCACAGTTTTGTAAAGCATGCAAGAAAGGATTTAAATACGGGCAGTTTGCTGCTGTGCAGCTATAGGAAGAAAATCGGGATTCTTGGAAACTGAAAATGTCATTCATTGGTTTCCTTTCCGTTTGCAGACCAGACTAACAGAACTTTTCTCATTTTAGTTACACAGGAAAGCGTAAAGTCTCCAATATGGCTATTATTGATGTGAAGATGCTCTCAGGTTTTGTTCCTGTAGAATCTTCCCTGAAAAAGGTAAGAAATGAGACCAGTGTAAATTATAAACCTGGAAAACATAGGAAGTTGATAAAATTAGTCTCTGATTAGCAAATTGGAGCCCCATGGGAATACTGAAAAGTCCCTGGGCTACAGAAATTAATTGTAAATTTTTGTTGAAATTAAAGCATTCTTTAGTTAATGATAAAAGTCATAAGCATCAAGCTGACTAATAAAACTGTTTATCACTGTGACTGGCTTGCACACATCAGGTTATGAAAACACTCAACTTGCATTTCTCTTTTTGGCGACTAGATGGCGGGGTGGCATAAAAGGAGAGCGGCAGCCGCTTTAAATGCATTTTGTTATGGTATCTGTAAAACTCCTTGGCAAACCTCTGCATTAACATTGCTGTCTTTTGCCTTATTTAAAGCTTCAGGATGAGAATGCTGTTGTGGATCGTGTAGACATCAAGAACAACCACATACTCTTCTATCTTCAGAAGGTAAGTTTGGGAGGTTTCCTTTCAGTTTTATTAAACTGGAAGTTTAAAACAGACTCACAGATAGAAGAAAAATCTTATTAATAGCAGATTACCAATACATTTGCCTTAAAGATGTAAAGGTACTTCACTCAGTCCAATATCATATATATATATAGAGAGAGAGAGAGAGTAGTGTATCCATATTAATGGCCAGTCTCTTCGCGAACGAAGAACCGGGGAAGGTCTTTCCACCTTCCAGCCTGCGCATTGGATTTTTTAGGTGAGACACAGTGTGCGCGGAACTGAGCCCACCCTTTAATCCTGAGGTTCATCTGCCGGGGCCAAGTGAGCTTGGACGGTAGTGTATCCATATATACATATACACACACACATATATACATACTCATTATTGTAGTCTACAGTGAAGAGATATGCATTTATTACCTTTCTGTGAAGCATGTTGTATGATTGAATAGCATTTCACAAATGTAGCTAAGTTGCATTCCATATTGCATACATATTGTCTACATAATGTTCCTCATATTGTCTACATAATATTCCCATATTGTCTACATAATATTCCTCAGCTTCTTATGTGATGCTTCTCATCAGCTCATCTGGGAGTGTTTCACAGGGAGTTAGTATCATCTCCCTCCCTTTTAGGGAGGTTTCTGTATGAAAAGAATCATAGGCTTGAGTTGGAAGGGACCTTAAAGATCATCTAATTCCAACCTGCCCCCAACCATGGGCAGAGATGCCCCCCACTAAACCAGGTTGCTGACGGCGCCTGGCTTTGAACACTTCCAGGGATGGGGCATCCACAACTTCTCTGGGCAGCCTGTTCCAGTATGTCACCATCCTTACAGTTAAGAATTTCTTCCTAACATCTAAATCTACCCTCTTTTAGTTTGAAACCACTCCCCCAAATAACTAATTGCCTATGCAAAAAGTCACTCTGTCTCTTTTTTATAGGCTCCCTTTAAGTACTGAAAGACTGCACTGAGGTCTTCCTGGAGCTTTCTTGTCTGAACAATCCCAACTCTCTCAGCCTAAAGGATGCTCCAACCCTCTTATAGTCTTCATGGCCCTCCTCTATACATTCTTTAAAAGGCCCATGTCCTTCCTGTACTGACGACCTCAGAACTGGATGCGGTACTCCAGGTGGGGTCTCACAAGAGCAGATTAGAGAGGGAAAATCATCTCCCTTGACCTGCTGGCCACTCCTCTTGTGATGCAGCCCAGGATACATTTGGCTTTCTGGAATGTGAGCACACACTATTGGCTCATTTCCAGCTTTTTGTCTACCAAATCACCTACGTTTTTCTCCACAGAGCTGCTGTCAGTGAGTTCTTCTCCCAGTCTGTGCTCATGTCTGGGACTGCCCCGATCCAGGTGCAGCACCTTGCACTTGGAACTGTTGAACTTCATGAGGTTCTCATGGGCCCACTTTTCAGGTTCATCTTGGTCCCTGTGTATGTCTTGTCCTTCTGTTGTGTCATCTGTGAACTTGCTGAGGGTGCACTCAGTCTCACTGCCTATGCCATTGATTGAAGATATTCAAAAGCAGCGGTCCCAAGACAGAGCCCTGAGGGACACCATTCATCACCAGCCTCCATCAGGACACAGAGCCTTTGACCACAACTCTCTATCTGCGTCCATCCAGCCAATTCCTTATCCTCCAAACAGTGTAGCCTTCAAATCCATGTCTCTCCAATTTGAAGTCAAAGATGTGATGTGCCACCATTTTAAGGCCTCACAGAAATCTAGGTAGATGACATCGGTCAGTCTTCCCTTGTCGAACATTCAAATGATGAAGAGTGCCTTGGCAACAACATCAGCCAGTTCTCAGGACCCTGAGAACCATGTCATCCAGTCCCATAAACTTGTGCCTAACCATCTTCATCAAATGGTCTCAAACCTGCTCTTCACTTACTGTTGGAGGAACTTTGCTTCCTCAACCCCTCCTGCAGCTTCAAGGACTCGAGAGACATGGGAAGCCTGACTGCCAGTGAAGGCTGAGGTGAAGTACTCATTGAGCACCTCAGCCTTCTCCATACCAGTCGCTACCAGTTCTCCCTTCTCTTTTATAGGGGTGGTACACTCTCCTTGGCCTTTCTTTTCTTAGCCATGTACTTTTAGAAACTCTTCTTGTTATTCTTTGCATCCCTTGCCAATTGATCCATCTGTGATTTGGCTTTCCTGATCCCATAGACATCCAAAACAAATCTCTGTACTCTCCCTAGGTCACCTGTCCCTGCTTCCACTGTCTGTGCATTTCCTTCTTACTCCTCAGTGTCAAGAGCAAATCCTTGCTCAGCCATGCCAAAGTCTGGCTCTGCCTTGTCTGATTTCCTACACATGGACTCTATAAAAAGTGGCCTTGAAGAGTTGCCAGCACTGGTCTAAAACTCTATCCCTAAGAACAGTTTCCAGGGGATCCCATTCACTGACCTCTTAATGAGCTGGAGATTTGCTTTTTCAAAGCTCAGGGTCTGGGCTTTGCTCCTCACCAGGCCCATGTTCCTTGAGATAATAAACTCACCCTGAGAACCATCACAGCCCAGGCTTTCTCCCCGCTTAACCTCCCTAATGAGCTCATCTGCACAGGTGAGCACCAGGTCCAGTAATGCTTCTCCTCTTGTTGGTTTGTGCAATACTTGGATCAGAATTTTTCCCCAAGGTACTGCAGGAGTCTCCTGGATTGCCTACAGTCAGCTGTGTTGCTTTTCCAGCAGATGTCCCTGCAGCTGAAATCCCCCACTAGGATGAGAGCTTGTGAGCATGATGCTTCCTGGGGCTGATGGTGATGCTTCCTGGCCTTGTCAACAGGCTCCTCCTGGTCAGGTTGCCTGTGGTAGACCCCAACAGCCAAGTGTCCTTTGTTGGTCTCATCCTTGATTTTTATCCACAACCTCTCAACCTGTTTGTGGCTATTTCTCAGAGGCAGCTCTTCACAGTCCATCCATTCCTTAATACAGAGGGCAACATGCCTGCCTGTCCTTCACAGCCTATCTCCTCTGAAAAGCTTGTAGCCCTCCTTGTAAAGAAATGCTTGTAGAGAAAATAATAGTCCTGCTGCATCAATGACACTAATAAAGGGAATGAGAGAAAAATAAACTTCAAATCAGAAGGGATCTTAAAATGCAAGAAAGGAAAGAGAGGTGAAGCAAAAAGAAATAGTAATCATATAGACCTCTCAAATGGCAATTTTTATTGGTTGGTCTCCAAGGATCTGATAAGGAAGACTGTAGTTAGTATTCTGTATTCACAGAGAAGCTGAGATGTTGAGATGTGAAAAATTTACCCAGAAGGGCACCAGTGATGGATAAAGTTATCCAGAATCCCTGTCCATTGCTCCATTCCTTTGAAAAGGTCAGCAAGACAAAATCACAGACAAATGGAGAAGAGAACAGTGTCACCATCCCAAGCATGCAAGAGAAAGCTTGAGAAGCAGAGAAAGAGGAACAAGGAGGAAAGTTTGGGACATTTGGCTGTAAGAGTGTGGAATGAGGAACAGAACCACTGGGAGAATGGAGAGATTGAGTTCAAAGTTATTAAAGAGAGAAAAAAAAGTACGGAGAAGATTCTTAGGGGTACTGAAGGTGATTTTAGCTGGGAAAGGCAAGGAAAGAAACGAACAGGAACTTTCAATTACAGGATGAATGCTGATGTGCTGAAAGCACAGGTACAGGGAATGGTTGAGATAATTTTCAATGGAAATATGAAGAGAAAGAAAGAAAAGAGCACACAATTTTAGCAGCAACAAAACATATTTAGTAACAGCTTTTAAATAATTACCTGATTTGACATCAAGTTTACAAACTGGAGAGAACTGCAGAATGACACATTTTGTCACACAATCTGATAAAGAAATGCATCTGTTCAACCTCAGCCTCAGGGATGGTTATGAAAAGACAAGTTTTGATGCATTTTCTTGTCTTGCCGTTTTCAGGTTTCCCAGGAGGAAATCAGCTTCTCATTCAGTGTGGAGCAAAGCCTGCCTGTCTCAGATATCAAACCAGTGCCTGTACATATGTATGATTACTACGAAACAGGTAGGTGACCTCTGTAGGTGTCAGTAAAAGGCCTTTGAAACCAGAGACAAATGAAGACCCACTTAGCAATTCTGCTGCTTTTTGATTGCTAAACTGCAAAGGGTTTGCAGAGCACAGACAGTTTACCCCTCCTGTGTTTTCATTTCTTGCTTCCTTTCACCATAAAGCAGATTAGAAAGTGATACATCAGGAGTTGCTTTCTTATAAACCATAAACAAAAAGAAGTGTGGTTGCACAGTTTGAATCTGATGCTTAAAATCAATAACTAAAAAGCAGCAGTGTTGCTGCCTTCTCTGATCTGGATCATCTAATTTTTTTTGCTTAACATTGCCATAGTAGGCTGCAATCAAAAAGATCTTCCTCAGTGGAATTTAAATGCTTAAGTAGGAATGACAGTTCCCCTGAACTAAAAAGTAGTTTAAGTAACTAAAAATAGAAAATTAAGTGCCTGACCACCTTTCTTGAACTGATCTCAAGGAAGTATGGTTGTATTAGACATTACCCAGTTGCAGAATTTACATTATCAAAGCTGTGGCTCAGGTTCCCTCAGGCTTTTCTCAAGCTTTGTACAACCTCTGAGTACTGCATCCTAGCAGATTAGCAGGAGCAGCAGTCAGAGAATTGACTCTGGAGTGCATTTTCTGCCACCTGATCCACATCTGGCATGGTCATAGCAATGATGTGCCCTGACAAACATGGTCAGAGGAGGGCACTGGTCTCTGACTACGCACTCCTGCAACTGGGTGCCTTGGCAACTGGAAGACTACCACAAAATTTATCATGTTTTCTGGTTCATAATGTGTTAATCACAGGTGCACATAGAGTAGTGTTAGAATGATTTCTCACTCTCATGCAAATGTCTTCTTCCTTTCTTCTTTCCAGATGAATATGCCCTTTCAGAATACAACACACCCTGCTCCCTGCCTTCCAACTGAAATCAGATATGTGCCAGAAGACATAATGATTCAGAAGGTATCAGGCAAGCATTTATAGAGGGAGAACTGGATAAGATATTTCGTTGCTTCTGGGAGTGCAATGAAAAGCAGTAGAATAATAAAGCAAATCCTATATTGCAGTAGATCAGAATGACCCATTCTGGCCCACACTTGAAAAAGAACTTGGGGTCGGTGTGGATTAGAAACTGCAGATAAAATGTTTTTCCTAACAAAGGAGATACTGTGCAATTGTTAACCTGACCATCCATATTCTTTGAAACTCATAATATATTGCAGTGGGATCTTTGTGTTAAGGTAAACACCTGAAATGTGTGGTCTTAGCCATAGATTCCTCTTAAGAAAATCCAGTCTCAGAGAATAATCAGCTGTTGCTGCTTCTGTAGATTTTGTTTTGGTCTTTACATTATCCAAAAGGAAAATCCTCAAGAAATTACTTTGATCTTCACCTTTTTCAGCAATTGAATTGAATAATTTACAGATGTCAGAATTCTAGTCAAAGGACGACAACCTTTATGCAGTTTTTGTTTAGAAAGAAATGTTTTCTTCTGATTACCATCTCATATTTTACTGCTCTCTGTAATAAAATATTCTGTTTGGCAATGCTGTTTGTTCCAGTCTCCACTCCTTGTTCCATCTAGAAATGAGTGATGTAAGGTATTTCAGAAGCTAAAACGTTCATACCTTGGACAGGCCAATCAGTGACATCCTGACATCAGTGACATCTTGTGGCACAGGCAGGATGGGGGGCCCTGGCCAATGTGATGGAAGCTTTCTACCCAAAACCTAATGGTGGGAGAAATGAGAGAGCTGTAATGCAAAAACTCTTTAAAAAGAGGCTAGAGAGGAATGGTGGATCCAATGGAGCCCTTGCAGGGAGAAAAAGGAAATGGGGTGGAGGGGCTGAAAAGCAGAGCCACAAGAAACTTGCAGTGGATGGACAAAGTACAAGAAATTTCCTATTGTGCTTTCTTCATTTAATGAACAGGTACAGCAGACAGCCACACACTGTGGCTACTGTCCCTCACAGCCTGCAGTAACCTGACATGACCTTCATGCCAACCCAATCACACTGGTGGAAGGAGACAGAAACCAGCTACATATCCATAAAAATCTGAGCAGACATTTGCCAACTGAATCACATCACTGAGATGTTGCTTCTTCAGTCGGGGTGTTAAGACACAGTCACAGTTATAGTCTTGGAAGAGACTTATTTACCATGAAACTGGTCTGCTCAAGGCAAATTTTGCTTCATACAAACACTTTACTCAGCAGCAATGTGCCTGATGTGAGACTGACCGCACAACAGCACAGGACACGGCAGGAGAGGAGCAGTCCATTGTACACCCTGAGAGCACTGTTTAGGAGGGTGTCAGGCTTGCCCAGAGACATCTCAGGTGAAACGAATCCTACCTCACTGGGCAGTGCAGGAACTTTTGTGATAAGGGGCAGCCGTGACAGAAATCCACAGGCTCAATGTAAACCCAGAAGTTTGGAAGCTGTAGAAGCACATAAATGTTGGTTTGGAAGGGACCCGCGGAGGACATCAACTGAAACCTCCAGAACCACCTAGTAGAAACTTAGAATTTCTTCCTAAGATGACCAGAGGGAGTTGGGGTTGTTCAGCATGGAGAATAATCCAGTGACAGTTTAGTGAAGCCCTCCACTTCATAAAGGGGGCTTATAAAAAAGAGGGAGTGACTTTGTGCATGGGCAAATAGTGACAGGACAAAGGGGAATGGCTTTTAACTAAGGGAGGGTATATTTAAATTACATGTTAGGAGCGAATTTTTTTTGTCCCTGACAATTCTAGTGGAATTTCTATCTTGTGAAAAAGGGCATTTTGAGAAAAGGATGTTGTGAGGGGAGTAGCTTTCAATTCTCTCAATTCTGCTCAAAACCTAGACTTCCTATCCCCAGCATTTTACTTTCCATCAGCAACAACCCCTGAACACAATCCTTGACCCCAAAAGTCACACTGAAAGCAACGTTTTCATGTTTGCATGAGACCTGTGGTGACTTTTGCTACAGACAGACACATGCTGAGAAATAAGTTATGGCTCTGAAGAAGTTAAAGGGCCACATTGTTTTTCACTGACCCCAAACTCCCCTTTGCTCTCCCATCCCTGTCAGCAAAAAAGATTGTGTGAGCTTCAAGAGGGGTCAATCAGGCTACTTCACCTTCTTCAGCTGTGTAAACTCAGCCTACTGTTAAACAAAAGCCTTTGTTTAATGCCATTCCAATGAATGGCCAACTGCAAGCCTGGTCAGATGGAAACTGATACCAAATGCAGATTCTTTCAAGAGCACAGCATTTAAATTTTGCTACCAATTTCCAAAACACTAGGCTGAGAGGGAGTGGTTGGAACAATGCCAGAAGTACCTAGCAAAATCTGTATTTTATAGCCTTCTTTTGCCTCTATAACTCTTAACTCCAGCACAACTAGTGATCTTTTTTTTTTTTTTATTTATGAAGGTTGCATCATGTGAACCTCAGTGCAAGTCAGATAAAAAGATATAACAACTGACAGGAATTTCAGATACTGCGTTTTTAGGATCATGTGCACCAATCAGAAAATTTTAAGGGCTGCCTCCCATCTCTAAAAATGCCAAATACAGTACATTTACACTCAGTTTTTTAGTTAACACAGATACAAGTCTGCTGTGTATGTATATTTTCCTATTAAAACAAGTCCTTGAAATTGCCTGAAAAGAATGATAGTCTGATCTTTTTAGCAGAAACATCTGATTGCCAGGTAAGACAAGAAATGCCTCCAACTCAGTGGCCAACAGTATGAAACTTTCAGCACCTTGTGGAACCTCTTGATCAGTGTTACCAGTGGAGGACTCACAAAATAGCTTAAAGAAATATCAGTCTTTTGGTGTGTATCGTAAGAAAAAAATACTTATTGAAAGCCAGAGCAAAAGGGAGCCAGAGAATCAAGAAAACAGCAAAATGCCCAAGAAGCCAGTGAAGTGTTATGTTGAGGCTTAGCCCTTGCATGCTGGAGGCTTTAAAGAGAGCACATATATACAATCCTACAGTGCCTAGATGCTACTGCACTTTATTTTTGTTAGATAAAACAGGAAGATTCACCCTGACTTTACCTTTTAATCTGCACTATATCTTTAACAAAGTTAGAGCATTCTGAACTCAGAGCCATTCCTGGGGTATAGCCACAGGTGTAGCAGGAGTATAAATAACACAAACTGTCTATTCGGCACAGCTCCAAGGAGATACCTCTCATGGGTTTCAGTGTTGCTTTACCACACATTTCCGAAGTCTGAATCCTACCAAAGCCAGCATGAATCTTCCTTTCCATTTCTCTAGGTTTTGTCAGGATTCAAAATCTGCTGAGCCCCTGGGCAGAACAGGTAGGACTTATGGTTTTGCTGTTATAGCCAAATGTGCCATCAAGTTTTGTCCCCAGGTGACGTGCTCCATCTCAAAAGGTCACCTGCATCAAGTTTTCTTACTCTGCTATAGTTAGATAGGTATTCGAGAACCCTAAAACTACTGTGAATCAATCTATATTCCCTTTAATTTTCCATGTGCAAAAAGGTCATCCATCTGCTCCACTTCTTTCATCAGTTCCTATGGGACCCATCTGCTACAGTCCATGGGAGTGTGGCAGAGTAGACTTCGAAGGCTTTGCTCGGGTGTGAGCAGCCAGGTGTGAACAGCCAGGACTCTGCCACTTTGCATAATAGCAGAGTACTTGTCCTACCCTTGAACTAGCAACTATGTGTGACATTAGACATGGATGTGACACTCCAGTCATTCTCTCATTTCCACACAGTGCTATCCAGCAGACAGTTTTGCCTAGGACTGCTTGTATGTGAGTTGGTAGTCTTTAAAAAAAAAAAAAAAAAGATCTTCAAAAGGGAAAACTATGCAATGAGGACTTTCTCTGACTCCCTGTTTGTCTGAGGCCAGCTCGCTTGACCTGCAACAACTTGGAAACCTTTACTGTTTAGAAAGATAATAAAAGATAATAAAGAATGACAGGTCTTCATCACAGACACATCCTCCAGTCTGTTCTGTACAGTGCTCAGTAGTCCAGTATACAGCTGCAGAATATATATTTTACTGGAGACAAAGCAGAAATAGCCTTTATGTGAGGAGAATAAATCAAAAAAAAAAAAAAAGGTCAAGGGTTGAAGGCACAAACAGGCTCTCCCTGGGGGGCATCCTTAAAGTAGCACAATTAATATATTGGGTAACACAAGAGTATTGTTGTGCTGCCAAGTAGATAATAATAACAGATAAAGGGAGAGAAAGCTGCAGGCTCTGAATAGCATTTGTATGCCTTCCATAATGTGTCTGGAACAAGTTCAATTTCTGGTATGTCATAGTGAAAATAAAAAACCTTTGCAACCTCAAAAAATGGATTTAGAAGCTAGATACTGGTCAATGGCAAAAAGATCAAAGTATTCATAAAGAGACTGAGCCTCCAACATTTGGTATTATCAAACAGTTGCAAGAAACTCTTTAGTCCATACTCTTTTTTCACAATAGAGCCCTAGCAATAGCATGTCTACATTGAGGACAGACTTGAAAGAAACGAGAAAAGTTAGCACCTGCTCCTTTCTCGGATTCATCTCCTATGAACTCTTGGTTCTGTTAACATCATTTTACAACCTTGAAGTGAGATCCACACTTCCTCTCTCAGGGCAGTTGGATTACGCATACAGCATTTCCCCAAAAACTATATGCAAGAAATTTTGCTTGTCCACAAAGCTGCACTCATGTAACCTCATCAGAAGTGTGTAAAGACATTGCTGCTCCATAGTTCCATTCTCACAGACAGACCTGCACTGCAGATAATTGCTTTGGATCTGTTGTATCATCAGAGGCTTCAACTCCGTGAAAGGATCTTACAGGTCCTTACAGTTACATCAGTAAAGCCCTTGTAGGATCTGTAGTCTGATGCCTGAAATTCCAAGGGGAAGCAGAACTCCTGTATGACCCCTCTCAAATCACTCCAGAGAAGACGGGCAACCACCTACTCCACTGGAAACTACTGGAGGGAAGGAGAGGAAAATAAGAGTGACTTAGGGTGCTTTAAACACCTATAAATCTGTTGTTACAATGCATTTATGTGGCATTTCTGCAGAATGAAATTAAAAAACAGGCTTTCCATATAGCAAAGAAAAGCCATTGCAATATGAACTCCTCAGAGAGCTACCTCTTTTTTCATGTGACTGTCACGAGTTGTTACCAAAATTGAAGCAAATGCTTCTACCTACAGAGAGTAGACACTACAGGTCTGAAGAGAAGATAGTTGTGTGCAGCTGTGAAATAGAAAAAAACTGTTTTGGAGTTTGCTTAGAGGCTAAAAGGTCAGAGAATGAGTTGAGCATCCTTCAACATGCTAGAGATGGCCAGCCTCAAGTACCTTTCTGGTAGCCAGGAGAGCAAATACCTGGCAACATCATAGAATCATAGAATCAGCCAGGTTGGAAAGGACCTCTGAGATCATCAAGTCCAACCCTTGATCCAACACTGCCGTGATTACTAGACCATGGTACTCAGTGCCACATCCAGTCTCATCTTAAAAACCTCCAGGGATGGAGAATCCACCACCTCCCTGGGCAGCCCGTTCCAATGTCTGATTACCCTCTCTGGAAAGAATTTCTCCCTAATATACAACCTAAACCTCCCCTGGCAGAGCTTAAGACCATGCCCTCTTGTCTTACTGATAGTTGCCTGGGAGAAGAGACCAACCTCCGTCTGGCTACAACCTCCTCTCAGGGAGTTGTAGAGAGTGATGAGGTCTCCCCTGAGCCTCCTCTTCTCCAGACTAAACAACCCCAGCTCCCTCAGCCTCTCCTCATAAGAATTGTTCTCGAATCCCTTCACCAGCCTGATTGCTCTTCTCTGGACCTGCTCCAGCATCTCAATGTCCTTCCTGAACTGAGGGGCCCAGAGCTGAACACAATACTCAAGGTGTGGCCTCACCAACACAGAGTGTAGGGGAAGGATCACTTCCCTGGTCCTGCTGGCCACACTGTTCTTGATACAGGCCAGGATGCCATTGGCCTTCTTGGCCACCTGGGCACACTGCTGGCTCATGTGCAGCTTGTGTCGGCTTTTGGTACAAAAGATGCTTTCTCAGCACCAGACATGAGCTGATTGCTAGCATGGGAGGTTTAGAGAGAAAAAACACAGTCAGAGTAGTTGTCCCACTAGAAGAGAGGGCTTAAATAGTTATTACATTTTTTGAATTATATGCCAAATGTTCCCCAATGTTAACTCATTGTTAAGTATTTTCTTTCCCCCTTTACTAAAAACCTGATTTGTATTTACAAGTATGAAGAATGAACTTACTAAATACCAGAAATTTTTTGAGACCTTATTCAGATATTTTATTAGTAATCTCTTCACATTTGAATGGAACCCTTGCTTCTGTCTATCAAGACCACAAAAAAAGGAGGGCTGAATAACCCTTGTTCCTGTCCATCCAAGGACAGTAAAACTGCCAAGCTCTCCCAAAAGAAGTGCAGACTGTTTTAATAGCCTAACTATAACACTGCATTTGTAGCTTAGCCTGAAAACTGCCAGGTAACCTGAGTATAACTAGGAAAGATAATTTCATTAGCATAATGGTATCCATTCTTAGGCTTATGCAAGTGCAGCAACAGTAGGCAAATTCCAGCTTCACTCACCTTTGCCTGGCACATTTGTCACCAAAACTGCACAGCAAAGACAGTCTTAATAGTTTAGTTCACACAGTTATTCTTGCTCAGACCTCAGCTTCTACACATACGTGGATAAAGGTCTCAGTTTTGAAAACAGGTAATGGATGACCCATCCACGCTCACCAGAGTCACTGGCATAAAAGAATCCTTGCAACTGGTTGACCTTTTATATGATTGCCTTCTCCAGGACTGAAAACACCACAGACCACTGAAATAAACTACAGTTCCCCCCAACACCACATTTCATTGAAAAAAAAATTTCATCACTCATCAAAATCATTACAGGCTGGGACTACTCTGCTAGGAAAATACTTTTTTTCTTTAATGACTTCACCATCCTTTTAGCTTGCAGAGCTGCTAGAGGACTTTGCCAAGGTTCACATATCTTAGAACAACGAAAGAAATCTTGCATGCTTGACTGGAGACCCTATTGACCAAGCTGGACTTTATCTGTAGTTACCATGTTTCAGCATTGTTCCCCAGCCACCTGGGCCAAACCAACCATTTCGACCTTTACTATGCCTAAACATATTGTTACAATCTAATCTACTTAAAGAAGGTTTTATAGGAAGCAGTCATAGTCACAGTCACAGATTGCCTCAGTGCTTTTCAACTACTTTTTATAGCTTTAATGACCAAGTTTCTTTGTGTTGATCCTCTTCTGAATGCAGCGATTAACCCATTCACAAGAAAGGTGACAGTGTCTACACCACAAATATACGGCTACAGTCTTGCAGACTCATCCAAATTGGCTTTAGAGTGCCAGCTGGGGTGCTGGCAGGAGGGCAATCACGAAACTTCTCATATGGGCTTTGCCAGAGGTCATGCCACTACCCACTGCAATGCTCAGCTGGCTGGTTCAAAGCTGCTCTGCCAGGCTGTGCAAACTCACAGAGTTACCACCCCTCCACTGCTGCCGTCAAGCACAGACGATGCTTTGGTGACAGTGAAATGCAGGAGTGAGAAGGAGTACCAGAATGAAATGTGAGCACAAATACTGCAAAAATAGGAAAAAACATGGAGTTTCTAGACAGTACTGGAATTTTCCCAATGCCATTTTATGATTCCCACAGGAAAGAAGTAGAGCTCTTTTTAGTAATTGTGAGCGAAATTTGAGGTCAGCTAATTCCTAGAGACAGAAATCACTGTGGCCAGTTCTCTATGAGAAAAAAATTGAAGTTGAGTAGTATTACTATAGTCTTTCACAACAGGACAGATTTTATTTGAAAGATAAGCTTTTACTGGTAGAACATACTTACTGTCCCAAATAAGCCAAACCACAGCCACAAAGGCACAATTTTTACAGTCTAACTATGCCTGCAGCAGGACTGTTTCAGTGGCAGAATGCTATCTATACTCAGCTAGTGGGCCACTTTTTAACAAAGGTAGCTTAATCAATCAGCTTATTCTACCATTGCCAAGGCTCGCTCTCATTGCTCTCCATCTGCAAACACACAGATATCTCTGTGTGTGCTATTACTAAACAAAGGCATCTGAGGTCTGAAGTTATGGCTTTGGTGATACTCAAAGTTAGGCTGGCAAATAACTCATTTTGAGTCAAGAACACAAGATAATCCATCTGTATACAGATATTTCTCCAACATTATTTCACAGTTCCTTATTACACCCAGAAAGATCAGCAAGTTCTTCTAAAAATCTTCTGGAAAGGAATCGTAGTATTGCAAACACATCAGCCTTGAGACTTATCTCCAAGAAACGTCAGTGATAGAGGAATGAGGAGAGAGTCTTACACGTCTTCTGGGAGGGGGTGTGTGTGGTTAGGAGGTTTAGGTTAACTTTGGTGCCAGTCATCTGCATTAGCTCTTCTATGAGGAAGAAAATGAAGCCCAAAAAGAATGCCTTCCAGTACCTGACTACAAGAAAGATGAAGAGAGACTATTTACAAGGGAATGCAGTGGTAGGACAAGGGGGAATGGCTTCAAACTGAAAGAGGGAAGGTTTAGACTAGATAACAGGAAGAAATTTTTCCCTGTGGTGATGCACTGGAATAGGTTACCCAGAGAAGCTGTGGTTGCCCCACCCATGGAAGGGGTGGGAAAGGAAGCCTTCAAGGCCAGGCTGGATGGGGCTCTGAGCAACCTGATCCAGTGGAAAGTGTTCCTGCCCATGGCAGGGAAGGTGATAATGAATGTGAAATGATCTTTAAGGTCCCTTCCAACCCAAACCATTCTGTGATTCTATGAAATACAATCTTTTGAGATGGTGCTGAAGTAGCATCTCTAATTTCCCTATAAAGCAATCTCCACAAGTTTCTTGCACATCTACAATTAAGTTAAACCAAATGGTAGGATCTGAATAACAATGAGATGCAGTCAGCAAATAATAATGATTAAAAAATCATAAACCCCAAATGTCAGTTGTTTTGTAAATATTTGTCCTGAAAACAATCTTTTTTGTTGCATCAAGTAGTATGTTGTTTATTTTTCCTATGAAAGACAAATTATTACATGTTATAGACAAGAAGATGAGATGACTTCTAGTTTCCTTTGTTGTGATAAGGTACAGTGGCTTTTTCTCACCCAGGGTTTTGACTGCAATCATAGTAATGCAATAACTTCTCTATTACAGATAACTGCATTTCTTGTTTGTTTATTTCATTACCAGATGCACCTTCTTCATTATGATTAGTGGAAGGCTTAAACTAGTGCAGTGAATTATCCAGATACAGGATGCCTGGGTCATTTTTGCCCTTCTTTTAGTTACTGTTCAGAAGGCAAGTGTGCACAGAAGAAACTGTGATTAGTGCCAGTTCTTGGAAATACAAGGATGAACTTTCTGACCAAAGCCACAATCCACTCTATATTTGGTGCAAAACCTCTGCTCCATGTAACAGTAAGTTATACACAACTACCCTCCTCTATCTCTACAACCTTAGAATGTCACCTAGCCCAATTGACCTTTAGATTAAACTTTCAAAAGTAGCCTCAGAAAGCTGCTCTCAGCATAAGGATGGGGACTGTGATGATTATCAAATTGACTTGTTTGGAATGAATGCTTTATTATGTTGCAATAAATTCAAAACTACCTAAGAAAGCCACAAAAAGCAAGAACATGCAGTGCTGATCATATCCTTTTTTCACTATGTCAGCTCAACTTCAAGCTTTTGTCAGTGAATTTCTTAACAGCTCCTGGTATGGGTATCCCATCGCAGAAAAAATAAAGTCTGATCCTAAGTGAAGCTCCTTAACTGTAGAATCTGTAGAGATCCTCTTCAACAGAAATGGCAATGAGGTGGGCTTTCAAAACAGATCAGACTTGTCTGTGTTCTGAACAGCCACGGAGAGACCTCTAAAGAACCACCTATTGCTTCTACCTATTCCAGTTTCATATGGTTTGATACTTAAGTGAAAATTTTGAAAGTATATGTGAAAAACATTTCATAGTTGCCCTGTGCCCTATGTTTCTATTGAAGAAAGTTTCAGTGATGCCCAATTCTCTGCATTACACACTAACCAGAAACTAGAAGAGACAGTCATACAACATACCAGGATATTAGAGAAAATCATGCTCCCATACAGGTACTCTGCCTTTGAAGCCATATCTCTCTGCCCCCAGGTCTACAAAATTTAGCCATTTTGATAACATACAGTGGTGTACTGACCCCAGCCAGCAGCCAAGCAGCCACCCTGTCTTTTACTCACCCTCCCTTTACAGGATGGAAGTCAAAGAGGCCAACGGATTGAGATGACGACAGTTTAATAAGGAAAGTAAAAGTAGCCAAAACACTGGTGAGTTATGAACACCATTCTGGCCTCAAATGCAAAGCATTTTGAGGAGGCTAATGTGGAGAAAGCTGACTTCCTAACTTCATCCCAGAAAGACCCAGAACGAATATTAATGTAAAAAATTAATTACAGTTATCAAGCATCTGCTTTCCAGCATTGTTTTTCTTGTGGGGAGCAGCCTCCTTCTTGCGGGGAGCAGTTTTATTTTGTCATCACAGCATGAGAGAACAAAAGAAGAAGGTATCTTTCTTTATCCCGAGAGAAGGTCTTGATGGTTAAAAGCAGACATTTTTCCTCCCTAATAAAAATTCTAATTAGCTTCCACAAAGGTGTGAAAACTAGAAATCCAAGGAACTAACAAATTCACATGGACCCATGAGCTGGCTAATTGCAAGCTGAAACAGATTAAACTTCAGCAACACTGCCAAGTGCTCAAAGGCTAAGGCAGAAGTAATTAAGACCTTTTGGATCTCTTTCTGGTTTTGACTTCTCTATTATTCCATTTCATCAGTACTCAAAATATCTATGAAGCAAGTAAAAAGGGAGGCCAATATATTATTTTAACCAGAATCTAGTGTCAAAGTATAGAAAATTAATCTACTTCACCCAGACTGTCAATCCAGATGATAAATTCCAACAACAACAGGGAAAACCCTCAAATGCTTATCTGGTTTTATGAATTTACTCTGTTTTAGTTCACTTTGTGCTTTTCTGTATTGTGACAAGTCTCAGAGTAAAAACCAAAGCACTTCCCCTTGAAAACAAGACTACTAAAGACATTTTGTGCAGACATTCAGAGAACTGCAGTGAAGTATTACAGTCTGAAGACAGTGAGTTGGTTTAGGTTGCAGTAGAGTTAGGGGAGGTTCTTGCAAGTAGTTGGATAGACTGTGATCTCCACCCCTTGCTGCAGTTATAAAGGCATTAACACCAAAGGAAGGAGATGGGAGGAGTTGGAGGGCTAACTCTTTTCCTCTGGAGCACTGGGGGAAGAATGGTGCAGAGCTGTTGAACCCATAGGCAATGAATTGTTTCTTGGGAAGAGAACTTATCTCTTTCTTCTGTCTCACAGTGAGAAAAATGTGGCTGAAGTTTCTTTTGGCTACTCTTCTCTGGCATTTAACAACTGCAAAGGAACCTGAACCGTAAGAACTACCATATTATTGCTATTAATATTTATGGAAAAGTTTTAAAGACAGTGCTAATCAGTGCTACTAATTTTGCTTTAAGTATTAAGTACTGCCAGGGACCATCTTTTATCTCTGGAGAGTAAAATGGAATGTGGATGGCAAGTGAAACATTCCCATTCAATACGGTCAAACCTTCTGCCTGTTGCAGAACTTCCATAGGAGTTGGTGTGTGTTCAGAAAAGACAATAGCAGTAGTAACAGCAGTGTGCTTTGCTAAAAGCAGATGGGTCCAGGACTCAGACAAAGGGGAAAAGGACAAGAGTTGGGGGCAGTATCACAGCTGTGGTGGGAATCTAGAACTGGGCTATTTGGGAGCTGCAGGACAGGAGTGAGGGGAAGTGGTAAAGTGTCCTATGTTTAATCTAAACCAATTGGTGGCTACTGAACAATAGCAGGGTTTGTTTTATCCTGTTGAGGCTGCTTCTCCTTTCTCTATGCATGTGATCACATTGATGTTTGGATCTCACAGGCAGTACGTCCTGATGGTGCCTGCTGTCCTCCAAAATGACTCTCCAGGTCAGGTTTGCCTGCAGTTCCTTAACCTCAATGAGACAATATTCATCAGAGCAATCCTAGAATACAGCGCTGTTAATATCACTATTTTTAAGAAAACCATGACAGGAAACAGTGGTCTACAGTGCTTCAATTTCAAGGTAAACTAATTTTATGTTCCAATGGAAAAGAAATATAAAGAGGGAAAAGAAAATTAGAGCAGAGGGCACAGCACAGGAACAAGCAGGGAAGAAAATAAGATTGGTTGAAGGAAAAAGGAAGCATAGAAGAGTAAGATAGTAACAGACAAGCAGGCATTTTTAATAGGCATAAGCAACAAGAAAATGTACAAGAAAGGTAATGAGGGTGGCGGAAGTGAGGTGGTATCTCTTTGTAGGAGCCCAGTTCACAGGTATTGCTGTGCAACATGTTCTGAGCAAGACTTCAAGACCAACAACCTCACTCTGTTTTATTTTTGCCTCACAGATTCCTCCTGTCCATTCTTCGCCATTGGCTTTCATTTCCTTCTCTGCCAAGGGCACCACAGTCAGCCTAGAAGAGCGGCGGTCAGTGATGCTCTGGAATGCAGACAGCATTGTTTTTGTGCAGACAGACAAACCCATGTACAAACCAGGACAGAGAGGTGAATATCTACTTTGTCTATAATGTGTGCCTTACAAAGCATTTCTTCAGATAGAATTTCTCAGCCTGGTGTTTTTCAGGCTGAGCTACAATCTAGACAGTCTCTTTGGAGTTTCTGTTAAAACCATTACAGTTATTTACTGTGGAGCTCAGGGTGTCATCTTCAAAATGTCAGGAGGCTGTCATCCCATGATCTCTATTATTTTCTTTGTCCCTTCCTCCCAACTGGCAGAAGCTTTCACGGCTGCTGTTTTACTACTAGTGACAGGTCAGGATAGTGGGAATAAGTGATTAGATAACTACCTGGCATGAAACAATGCTTCCACTTGCTGCTGGTCAGCATCAAACAGACTCTAAAAAAAGAGTTAAATCTATTACTTAAATATATATATATAAATTGTTAAAGACAAATTCCTGCTATTTACTTTCTGGACTGTGATGGGTTTGGGCTTTAGATTTTCATGTTGTTGGATTCCTGCACTTATGTTTTTCCCTTATCCAGACCTCATCTGGCCATCAAACAGAACTCTTTGTAGGTAAAGAACCATTGATCTAAATCTCTTCCTTAATTAATTTCTAGGTTTTAATGCTTCTAGCATACAGCTAGAACATTATAAGAAACACTACAAGAAAACTTCTTTCCAGAGATTAGTCAATTAATACAGCTATTAGACTAGATTAGCTATACTTTAATTGGGAATTAGTTCTACATTCATAGATATGTAAGAGGAAGGAAAGCTTACCAGACAGAATTTGGTGCCAACAAGGTGTCCAGTATGGTCTAGACTAATATTTGGAACTTCTATGTGTTTGAGGCAATAAACCCTGCTTTAGAGATGGGGAAATGAAGAGGAACAGATTTACCTACATCATGCAGATAACCACTGAAGGAGTTACAGCCACTGAAGGAGTTATGGCTGTCACCTGAGACTGCCTGACCTGCACAGCAGTTCTTGTTTGTTCAGTCGTCCACTTTCTCTGGGGTTAAGTAAATTTTTATGAAAGGGCACAAGAACTCAATGCTGATGACAAGTCCCTTCTTCAAAGTCTGTGTAGGTTTCTTCTGCCTTCAGATGCATTTTATTATGTGCATCCTGTGCAAGCGGAACTGTTGAAAGACCCTGTGAAACTGGGATTATTAATGAATGCAAAACATCATTCTCAGCCAAACAAACTATGGTTAATGCTAACACCCTGTTCCTTGCCTTTCCAGTGAGGTTTCGTGTTGTTGCACTGGATTTCAGTTTTAAACCTGTTCAGGAAATGGTGAGTAAGCAGTAATATTTCCCTGTATTTAAAATTGCTGAAAGACAGCTTCTTCTCAAATTTTCAATGAAAGGATTAATGTGGACAAAATGAGATATTGCAGACTCTAAATGCCAAAGAATTAACATGATTTCTTAAGCATGTGCTATAATCCACCCCTACATTAGAGTCACAGGGAAGAAGGCAAGGGTGTAGCCATTTGAATTTCTGACAAGCCACCTTCTGCTATCACTGGGAAAGGGCTCAAAAAAAACCGTCCACTTTGTTGCTGCAGACATTATTTTAGCTCTGACCAGAAAACCAAGCTTTCTGCTTTTACTGTTCAGCAATTGTTCCTTGCAAGAATCAATAAGTCATCCACTTGGCACTTTGCCTATTTCAGAAATGGGGGAAATGAAAAAAAAAAAAAGTTGCTGCCACAATTGTTTACCTCCTCAGAGGCACTCTCGTCATTGCCAGCAATCTCTCTTCATGCTCATAGTACATAAGCCAATAGATGAAAGGGTCTTTACTGTCCTTCTCTCGTGTGGTTGTAACGCAGAGGACTCACTCAGATGTTCTGGGATTGTACTAAAACTAGTATGATCAGAAACTGTCCCAACGTCCTCATTTCATCTCTCCCCTTTATGTAAGCTTCTTAATGAAGTAAAACTCCTATTAAAATGGCTAAAATAAGATATTGGGATAATCATGGTATTATACTGACTATTGGTTAGATATGTCTCACAGTCCTGAGAAAAAATAATTTGTGCTTGATCAGCCACCTAATCTCTTCTTTCACTTTGTTTTTTCTTCTTTCAGTACCCCCTGATTGCAATTGAGGTAAGAATTTTTTGTCTTTGTACTACATAATGCATATAAATAATAATAAAATCTAAGGCACATGTGCTTACATAAGTTTATAAATATCTACAAGCAGACAAATCTTGCTCCTAAGTACACCACCAGAAATTAATAGAAACATCACAAAATCCAAGGATGCTTTTTGAGACAGACTAATATGGAAAACATACCTATATTTATTTCAGCAGTCAAAAGTTTTAGTGTTCTTGTGTCTGCCTTTAACTCCTCTCTACTTCCTCCAGTTTGCTCAACTTATTTTGGGATATACTTTTTTGTAACTCAAGTACTGATAAAAACTATGAACAAACATAGTCTATGAACACAATTACTAACTATGTTAGTACTGCCATGACATTTTCTGGTGATTTTTAAAGTAACAATTGCAGTCCATGTCTAGATAGCATTCTTACAAGTTTTCATGTCATACCATGAAGTCAGATGACTTTATTTTCTTTGCAGTGAAACATACATATTTTGAGCTCTCCATGTGTTTTTCTTCAAGTTTGTGCTTTAAAGAGTCAAGGAAATGGTGTGAATGTGTTTTCTTTAGTCTAACTAGCCATAACATATATTGAGAGGCAAACACTACGCCAGTGACTGCAGAAGAAATGCTCCTGTCCTACTCCCAGCAGCTGCAAAAAAGATACTGGTGTTGCTAAAGGCCAAGATTTGTATGGGATAAACTTGGCTGAAGGAAAATGGCAAAGGAGATTTTCTTCCTCTCATCTCTTGACACAAATCTAGAGCATCATATACTAAAGAGCAGGAAAGAGCAGGAAAGACCAGTATTGTGCAACTTTCCCTGATAACTGAGACTAATAAGTAAAGTAGTAGAGGATGCCTAAATCTGGAACAGTAGATAAGAATCTAGCTACATTAATAATAACATGAATAATCAGAGTACAAAGGCATAATAATCTCCATGCACGGGCATTAAGCAGCTTCTCCAGTGAGTTAAAACAACTTTAATTTGCTTAAGTCCCGTTTTCTTCTTTGGTTCTATTTTTGTGTGCTGGTAGCAAAAGATTCCAAGGCAGACAACCTGTGAGTCTATATTCTTTTTTTATTCAGGATCCAAGGGGCAACAGGATCTTTCAGTGGCAAAATGTGGCATCAGAGATGAACATTATCCAGAAAGAATTCCTACTAACTGAAGAACCTCTTCTGGGGAACTACAAAATTATCATAGCAAAGAAGTCAGGAGATAGAACAAACCATTCATTCTTCGTGGAGGAATATGGTAAATGCCATCCATTGTTTTTATTCAGTGTAGAAAACATTATTAGAAATGAGCCCATATCAATCAACTGTTTTTACTGCTAAAACTTCAAACAGCTTCCTGGCAAATGCCGCTTCAATTAGTTGTCATTAAGAACTGTAGAGATAAAAAAAGAAAGAGAACACTTAAAAAAAAAAAAAAAAAAAAAAAAAAAAAAAAAAAAAAAAAAAAAAAAAAAAAAAAAAAAAAAAAAAAAAAAAAAAAAAAAAAAAAAAAAAAAAAAAAAAAAAAAAAAAAAAAAAAAAAAAAAAAAAAAAAAAAAAAAAAAAAAAAAAAAAAAAAAAAAA
>NW_020956298.1:73079-74170 GCF_003031625.1 Empidonax traillii | reverse complement strand
AAAAAAAAAAAAAAAAAAAAAAAAAAAAAAAAAAAAAAAAAAAAAAAAAAGAGAGAGAGAGAGAAATTACTCATTTTGCACATACTCAGCCAGCAGAATAAAAGTCTGCATAAGAAATCAGCAAGCGGATTGCAAATTTCATTGAGACAAACTAAACTTTTCCCAGCCATATCCACGAGCTATCTTGGCCAAAGCTCTGCAAGGTATCTAGGCATCACAGGATTCACATTTGAAGTCCTATCTTCTCTTCAAAGTTTTGTAGAAATACTTTGGTAAGCCTTTGCAGACTGGGCCAGTTCTTTATCATCTTGGCACGTCTATTCTGAGGTCCCATTTCATCTAACACTGATGATATATCCTCACTTTTGCTTCATCTCAGAAGGGTCTGCAAGTTTACAATGTGCCAGTGTTGTTTTTTTTTTCTTTTCATTCTTTGCCTTAGTGTTGCCAAAATTTGATGTCAGAGTCACTGCACCAGAACGCCTTACAGTCCTGGATTCGGAGTTTGCAGTGAAAGTCTGTGCATTGTAAGTACAAGGTGTAGAGTTGTTGGGAAATATGCTGAGGAGGAAGAACTTCCAAGGACTGGGAAAAGAGATAGGACTTGGAGAAAAAATCAAAATATGTAGGACCTCAGAAGAGGCTGACTGAGGTTGACTCGGTGGTTGGAGCTTTTACTTACTTGGTTCCACATCTCATTTTATTGTATGAGGATTCTGTTTGAGGATTCAGTGGATTGAATAAATCTTTTGAGAGGTTCCCTAGCAAAGTAGGATGTGTTCACTAGTAATAACCCACTTCAGAGGGGGACCTTCATAAAGCAGAGCATCATTAAATTCTAGCAGGGATGTTAGGGTTGCAGGTGTCTAACTCCCCCTCCAAGACTGGTCCTTCAGAAGGACCTTGCTTTAACACCAAGATCTTGTAATTTAGAATCCACAGCTGAAATCCTGGTTCACTTGCAGATATGAGGAGTTTTATTTCAGTGAGTCTAAAACTGCAGTCCAAGGTGAAAAGTTGAGACAACAGTTATAATTTGGTCAGTAGCCATATCTGTTCATCACACTTATAGAGGTATTTACTTTTACTTT
>NW_020956298.1:50854-71892 GCF_003031625.1 Empidonax traillii | reverse complement strand
CACCAAGATCTTGTAATTTAGAATCCACAGCTGAAATCCTGGTTCACTTGCAGATATGAGGAGTTTTATTTCAGTGAGTCTAAAACTGCAGTCCAAGGTGAAAAGTTGAGACAACAGTTATAATTTGGTCAGTAGCCATATCTGTTCATCACACTTATAGAGGTATTTACTTTTACTTTTAAGGTGTGTTTTTTGTTCATGGGTTTTGGCATGAAAAAGAACTCATTTTGATTTCTGACTTGTATTTTCTGATTTGTAACAGCAGGAGAGTCAGGAAAAAGCCTGTGAAATTATTCCATGGCTTTCCAGCTCACTGCTTGTCCCATATCTATTCCTGCATATGTTAACTTATGTCTATTTTTCAAGCATCAGCTAATGGACCTATTTCCTCTTTCCTTAGGTACACCTATGGCCAGCCTGTCGAAGGGCAAGTCCAGCTCAGTGTGTGCAGGGATTTTGATTCATATGGGAAGTGCAAGAAAAGCCCAGTTTGTCAGTCATATACCAGAAATGTATGATACATAATTATTATTCCTCTTCACGCTTGTCCTCTCTCCTGTATTTTTGCCTCTCACTCTTTGCTCATCACACCTTTCTTTTTTCCTTTGATGCTTCACCTCACTCTACTCATCTATTTGCTTGTATCACAAACTAGGAGCTCAGGACACCTCATTTCTCTTCTTGGTTTCCTGCCATAGCACTGACATATTCCTTTCTCATGACGCAATTTCCCATCTGAAAAGCGTAGACAATGATGTCTCTATTAGTCCTGTATAAATCGTTAAAAGTAGTGGGAAAAGACTTCACTGACTAAAGAAGGGTGCTGTGCATTGCCAAACATCCTTTGAAAGCCATGATCCTTGGAAACAGGATTTGTTTTTTTCCCTTTCCAGCTCGACACAGATGGTTGCCTCTCCCAGGTTTTCAGCTCCAACATCTTTGATCTAAATCGCACTGGTTACATGAGGAATCTCGACGTGAAAGCCATTGTCATAGAGAAAGGAACAGGTAATCCCTTCCAGACAGTCAGAAACAGCAACAGGGGTGTGATCAAGAAGGAGATAGGAGATATTCAGCCTCTGCTTGCTGACTACAAGGATGTCTTCCTGAGGAAAGGTCCATTTTTAGAAACACAGTGACCATCACCAGACAAACGCTAACTCTGATGAAGCCATATGCAAGACAAAGTAAATCTTCTCTTGACTCTGGACATGTCTTACAGGCCTGCAACTTACAGCTACTCAGGTAATTTCCATAACTCGAGTGATGAGCAGCATACAGTTTGAGAACATGGATCACCATTACAGAAGAGGAATCCCTTACTTTGGACAGGTAAGCAAGAGAATAGAGAGCTTGTATTGAAGATGATTGACAGGCAATCACATAACAACAGTGATTGATAGGAACATCTAGGGGACTGTTTGGGGTGGAGATGTTCTTCTCAAACTTTTTTATTACATACAGTGCCCTACTGGTAATTCTGAATACTGAAGAGTTAGTTTATTCTGAGTTTGATTCTGCCAGATACTTTGAATCAAAACAATTCCTTAACTAGCATTTTTCTAACTTGTATTTTGAGCTTGCTACAAATCAGTGCCTCTCCCTTCAGAACTGACTCTCACATTCCAGGCAGAGATGAATAAAAACAGTGGCAGACGAGGGAAGAAAGAGAGAAAGGAATTTAAGACTCACACACAAAAAAATAACAAGTTTCAGTCTCAAAAAGCTTTTTCATGATTTTATGTTTTATGACAAATCCCACATATAACTCTGTCAGTGGTTTAAAGCTTGGGGATAAATCTTTCTCCTTCAGTTCAGCTTTTGTCAATGAGGAAAGGATAGGGGCATATCTTACTACTGAAGGGACAGAAGATATTGTCTTTCAAGTGGTTTGTTTTTTCCCCTCTGGGAGATGTCTATGTAATTTTATCCCTCGATCCCCACTCCCACTCTGTTCTTTTTCTGAAAAAAAAAATCAAAATGAACACTCATTTCCACCAATGGAGAATTTACCTAATGCTGTCTGATATTTTCCTATTTGTTTGTTTAACACATAAACAACAGACATAATGTAGACAGAATCAGAAAAGTGTTCAAAACAAAGATACAGAGAAAAGGCCTTAAGACACTGAAAGTATCAGCATCAGACTCTCAAGACTAAGAAAGGAGAAAAGGAAGGGAGGAAAGAAAGTATACTTTTAAACTGGAAATGTGTAGTCAGAAGGGACTGACCAGGAAAGAGATGAGACATGAGAAGTTCTTCCTCCACAAAAGAACCTTATCAATGATGTGGCAGATGTTGAGGAGGCTCCTCCTTGAAACCTCATAAGATAGCTGAGATATCTGGCAGAAAGTGATGAGAGACAAATATTTCAGTTCTCAAGTATTGCTTTGAAGAAAGATGAAGAAGCAATTCTGTTGTTTGGAGAGCAAAGGAGTGCAAAACATCAGTAGCTATGTACAGATGTATAACATGCTAAACATGTTTCACATTCTCTTGTACAGATCAAGCTGGTGGACAAAGACAACTCTCCTATTTCCAGTGAAGCTATTCAGCTATTTGTCAATAACAAGAACACAGACAACTTCACCACTGATGATAATGGTGTTGCAGAGTTTAGCATTGACACATCTGAAATGTTTGATCCTGAGATCAGCCTGAAAGTGAGTACAAAACCAGGCTGAATAGAGACACCGAGAGAGATGGCTGCTCTCAAACTGAACCCAAAA
This sequence comes from Empidonax traillii, assembly GCF_003031625.1. Lineage (NCBI taxonomy): Eukaryota > Metazoa > Chordata > Aves > Passeriformes > Tyrannidae > Empidonax > Empidonax traillii. The sequence continues at coordinate 69,162 of NW_020956298.1, read as the reverse complement.
AAAGATGGGATGAGATTTGAATTCTGGTAATAAAAATGTCTTTTTTCCATCTTATGTTCTAGAGCTCTCGAAAATTACCACAAAAAGAGTGAGAAAAACACACAAATTGTTGCAGTGCAATGGCTTGCTGCAAGGCTAGTGATATATGTTTGTTTTCCTTTTCTGCCCCACTCCCTCTGTAATCAGGCAATTTACAAAACCAGTGACCACTGCCACTATGAAGGCTGGATAGAGCCTTACTACCCAGAAGCAACTGTCTCCATCCTGCGCTTCTACTCTTGGACTAGCAGTTTTGTGAGGATTGAGCCTTTATGGAAAGATCTGGACTGTGGGCAGAAGAGGATGATCACTGTGCACTATATCTTTAACATGGAAGGATACGAGAACATCAATGCTATGAACTTCTACTATGTGGTGAGTATAGGGTTGTGGAATGGTTTGCTGAAAGGGCTTGACTGTGCAGCTGTCTGCCAATCCATCCATGGGATTTACAGCATGAGTGCTCTTCCAGCTTTTGGATTATTAACCAGCACAATGGCCAACATCCCAAAGACAGAAACAGCGCTCAGGTGGTTTGGCAAAACTACCCACTCAGGAAAAAATGGCCCCCCTTTCTGACCATGTTACTCTAGTTCATAGTAAGGAACCCCCTTCTCAGGCCAGGGTTCTTGTCCATTTCCTGCAAGAAACTCTTTATAGTTTTCTCTGCCTCCCTCTTCCCTTGCTTTTCCTTCTCCTTCCTGAGCAGGAACAAGGGCCCCAGCTATAGCAGGTGCAGTGGTAGCATTCAACATGCCCTAAGGCTTATGTTTAAGCCTTTGAGATCATCTCAGTGTAGATTGTGCTGTCGATGTACAATGAACTCGATTGCTGCTTTCTCCCTCCAGCTTCTACTAATACATACATTTCCTAATCTTCTCTGCACAGGGAATGGCAAAAGGCAAGATGGTCCTTACAGGGGAAATTAAAGTCAATATCCAAGTTGGTAAGTTAAGTTGTCAATCCATATTCCTGTATTTTAAAAAAAAAAAAAAAAAAGTTGATTGAACCAACCAAGGCAAGGTGTCCTGGATGTATATAGCAGCTATTGAAAAGGTCATATCCCTCTCCATCCATGCATGTGTGCATGATACTAGCAGTGCCACTAAGATCACTATAAAGTCAGGTTTAGTCCAGCAACTAGTTAATGTGATATTAGTCAAATAGTGTCTTCCAAAGATCTTCCCATAGGATAACATAGGGAATGCAGAGTGTCTGGTGTAGAGGCCTATGTGAATATGGCCACATATTCAAATCTACAGTAAATATGAGCATCTGGATCTAAACCCTAGCCTGTCACCTCCTGGCAAAAAGTCCAGATTGTTCCACTGACCGGTACAGTTACATGCCTGTTGAGGATGGCTACTAGTACACCAGATCTTTGATAACTTTTTCTTACTGGTGTCTTTGTTCCTTCTAACAGGACAAAATGGCACTTTCACCATCCCACTTGTGGTCAATGAGGAAATGGCTCCAACCCTTCGGTTGCTGGTATATACCTTACACCCTGCCAAGGAGCTGGTGGCAGACAGCGTTCGATTTCCAGTTGAGAAGTGTTTCAAAAACAAGGTGAGAGGCACTAACATAGAGCAAATCTTTCCTGCTGTCAGATGAATATAAATTCTTTGTGTATACATTCACAAGAGGTTTACAGTTTTATTTCTTGTTTCCATTCACTTGCCTCAATGTTACTCCTTTCACTCCTAATTTTTTCTCCTTGGCCTTATATCTTTCCTCTACCACTACTTCCTGGCCATATTGTCAAAAGGTAAATCTTCTTTAAACATTAAAAACTTTTCAGAAAACCCATGAGAATCCCAAATGATCCTTGCCTCTCTTAAACTCTTCTAGTGTTCCATTTAGTTTATAGTCTCTTCTTCAGCAGAGTGAACACATTTTAGCTTTATCCTACTTCACTATTTAATCTAATTTTTTTACACTTTTTTGTTGAAAAATGAAGTTGGGTTTACCAGAGCTAAACATACAGAGAAAAGAAAGCAAAAATAGCAGTCCAGGGTTTCAGTTTTTCTTCTGAGTTTCTTTTTTCCACTAATACATTTTCACTTATCATTTTGCAATCAAATTCCACCACTAAGAATTTTCTAATCTTTGTTTCCTAAAAGCTATAAAAAGCATGAAACTTTAGGAGAAAACAAAGTGAGATTAACAAAGTGTTTCTAGTTATATGTTTCTAGTTACGCCCCCTGATTTTCCCTCTTATCAAACACAAATGCGAAATGGATTTTGGTCTGAATAGATACAAAACAGAATCAGTTTTAAGTATTTGCTAATGAGGGCCATAAATTATGATTTGCTTACTCTAGTGTTTAGTACATGTAGTTGAGTCATAATAAGATTTTATAAGAATCTCACTTCATTTTAAATCACTTGTGGTATCTTCATTTAAGCTACCACAGGAATCTAAGTGTGCTTATTGCCTAAGTCCTCATTATAACAGAGGCCTGGTTAACAGTTGCAGTGGAGACCAGAGACCTTTCTCCAGGCAGACTCTCTGTGCTTTAACAGAAAAACCTTCTACTCTTCTTCTTTTCCTCCATTCACAGGCACAGTCAGAGCAGCCCCGAGCAGTATGGATTAACCATACCAATGCCTGTTTGATAAATTACAGGTCCACTTGCAGTTCTCTAAAAAGCAGATCCATCCAGCTTCTAATGTCAGTTTGGTAATTGAAGCTGCTGCCAACTCCTTCTGTGCTGTGAGGGCAGTGGATCAGAGCATGCTGCTCCTGAAGCCCGAGACAGAGCTGTCTGTGGAAATGGTAAGCTGCCCAAACGCATTGTCCTCTTCCACTGCTTCTTCCTCCTCCATTACAGTGTCTCTCCACTTCAATTCATTAGACTGTGTTAGACCTCTACCACATTTTGCACGTGCTGGTCGTTAACCATCCATAATAGACAATAGACAGGTTTTGCTTCCTGTTGGTTGGAAGCCCTTTTTCATGTGGGATTTAGTTTAACCTGTGACTGGTCTCTGGCAGCACAACCCTCTGGCATTTCTGCCACTCTTCCCGGTTTTGTGTCATCAGCAAACTTGCTGAGGGAACACTCTGCCCCAAGATCCAGAACATCAGTGAAGACACTGAGCAAGACTGGACCCAGTATGGACCCCTGCAATACACCACTAATTACTGACCTCCAACTAGACTTCGTGCCACTGGCTGAATCGCTGCCCTCTAGTTCCAGCCATTCAGCCAGTTCTCAATCCAGAATATGGTTTCAAACAGGCAGGACATCTCAGCTCTGGCAATTTGCAGCATATGATATAATTAGAATTAATCTTTACACAGACAGGCTCTGTGTTTCCTTACCCCTAACAGATATACAGCCTGCATCCCCTGCAAGACTTTCAAGGCTACATCTTCAATGGGTTCAATCTAGAAGAAGACCGCCAAGACCCTTGTGTCTCATCTGACCACATCTTTCACAAAGGCTTGTATTACACACCTGTAATGTCTGGATTAGGCCCAGATGTGTATGAGTTTCTAAGGGTAAATGTCCTGTACATTACTTAAATCTGTTGAAGTGAGTTTCTGCTTATCAGATAGCTCTGAAAATTACATTGTTAGTAAAGCTTATACATGACAGCTCTCATGGACCTCTATTCTACACTGACTGGTGCCTACTGTGACTTTCCAGCACGCACAAAGCTCCCACAAGTCTCTGCATAGGTTTCTCTGGGCACCTCTGTGGTAGAAAGACAGTAATGGGAAAGAGGGAAGAATAGAACAAACCTCAGCTACAGTATGGTTATGATCAACACTAAAATGTGTTTTTTACAGGATATGGGCATGAAATTCTTTACCAACTCAAAGGTTCGACAACCAGTTGTATGTACTAGTGAGACTGTAAGACGACAACCATATGCAGGATTCATGGTTCATGCACACCATGTCAAATTACCAGGTAATACAGGGGACAGTAAAGAGATTTTATCTTTCTCTGTAAAGACGTGGCATTCATGGGCATGAACTCATTAATGAATGGAACAGTACTCATTAATAACTTTGATATTGATACTGAATATTGGCCTAGCACAGAATGAGATAGCTTAGGATAATGGCCAATGCCCAAAAAAATCTTTCAGGTCTACGCTTCTGAGTCATGTTCAGTTTCATGCTGTGAAATGTTTGTAATTAATTACATTAAATAATATTTGTGTGGCATTACTTACAGTCTCAGTTAGAACAAAATGGGAAAACACTTACCATCCTTCATACTGGCCCATGCGTATTCAAACCTATCCTTTCTGGGAGTTTTCAGTATACGAACCAGGTTTTCCTAAATTCTCATTATCTCTTTCCAGCTGAAGTTGCTAGGGAGGATCGTGAGAAGAGACTCATCCTTGAGACTATTAGGGAGTTTTTCCCTGAAACTTGGATTTGGGATATAGTTCTAATTAAGTGAGTACTGCTTCTTTCATCTCTTTGCCTTGCTTTAAGAGTTACTAACTACATCCCCCATGTCCTGCAATATAGCTATTCCTTGCCACCTCTTTTTACTTTTTGGCCTGGAAGACCTAGCTTTTTTAGTCACCACATATCCACCTGCCCTTCTCTTTTCTGTGATAAAATTACCAAAGATGTCCCCAAAGACATCTGTTCTCACATGTATGTAAATGCACGTATCACGAGTAATATTCCCTTCCTCAGAAGAAGGACACCTATATTTAAAATACGGGTTTACAGAACAAGAACTCTGAGTTGTCTTTCCAAACTGAGGGAAATGATGGGCAGAAGAACTTTCAAATGGGCTTTTCTCAGAAGATTTGAGTGATAAATTCTGGGGACTTGTATGTCAGATTTCTGTATCAGGTTGGTTCTGATTTTCGAAACCTCTTGCCTCTACTGAGAAGTAAGGTACATGAAACCTACCCTTTCTAAACCTTTCATCTTTTATCCATTCCCACCAGCTCTACTGGAAAAGCCAGCATCTCATATACCATCCCTGACACCATTACCAAATGGAAGGCCAGTGCCTTCTGTGTGGAAGAGTCGGTTGGATTTGGTATGTCTGTGCCTGCCACCCTAACAGCCTTACAGCCTTTCTTTGTTGACTTAACCTTGCCATACTCTATCATCCGAGGAGAAGATTTCCTGCTCAGAGCCAATGTCTTCAACTACCTTGACCAGTGCATTAAGGTGTGTACTTCTGCCCACATTCTTAGGCCTTACCCCATCTCCAAAGAAGCTGCAACAAATGATCAGTGCAGATAGTTGGATCTGTCCCTGCTCTTGATTGAAGTACTGCTCTTTCTAGCTGATGACAGGTTATCCTGACTGGATTTATCATCCTAAATCACTACAAAGCAGAGGAAGACCTGTGTGAGCTGTGACTAGGATGGGTCTATAAAGCAACTGTCTCAAGATCCATAGAGAAAGGAAACAAGGGCTTTGTGGAGTATCATTCACCATCCACAGTCATGCAAGCCATCAGTGGTATAAGTGGGGTCTTTTTCTTAGGAATCAGTTGTGCATAGGGTATTTAACATCTCAGTGGAGAATGTCATGAGAAGCAAAATGGAAAACTGTTCAGGTTACATCATCAGACACCATCATCCCAGGACTTAAGTCTGCTTTACACTGTTGACACTGGGCATAAACAGATAGTATCTCATCGCTCTCTAACAATGAAGCAATGGTACAAAATCTTCATCCCATCACACTACTCTTTATGTTCTCAGATTAATATTTTGCTGTCAGATTCCCTTGATTATCAAGCCAAACTCATCTCCACAGAGGATGATGGATGTGTATGTGCCAAACAAAGAAAGACCCATGTCTGGAATATTTTCCCCAAAGAAATTGGTAAGTGCTTTGAATTTTTCTGGTCTGAGATTGATACTAATCATTTTATATCTCACCTGAAAAACTTAATCCTTGTCCCACCTGGAGAACTTGGTCTACCACTGGTCTTTCTAGTTGTCTAGGCTAAAGAGCTTCTCCACAACTGCAGTGTGTTTATCATTCCCATTTTTAGAGATCAGTTCTCTTCCAGTATGTCTCACTTACGGTAACTGCCCATTCATTATGTTGCACTACTTAATATTATTCATCAGATGAAATTTCTTACTTTAACCATCATTCTCCATGAAAGAAGTCAATTTTTTTCCTTTCTGCTACTATTTAAGGTAATATAGTATTCAGCATTACTGCAGAGACCAAAGATGATGAAACTTGTGGAGACCAAGTGCCTAGGAACATCAGTATTCACTACAGGGACACCCAGATCAGAACACTGTTGGTTGAGGTACTGCTGACAGCTCTTACTGTTTGTCCTGTACTCATGAGGAAACTGAACCTCAGCAGAAATACCAAAAGCAAGCAAAAATTTTTTAGGTTCCCTAAAGAACTCCTGGTATGCCTCCACATTCAGCTGGGTGGGACGGGATCTGGCCATTCAATCTTAAGACCAAGTCCGCTCCCATCTGATGTCCTCTTCCATGAGGATCAGTGGGTGTTGGCAAGTGCATGTCTTCCTCACACAGAGGAGAAACTGGAAATGAGCAACTCCATCTGATAGGAACTCCCTTTTAGTAGCAGCCACATCAATTAGGAATTTGTATCAATTAGGGACTTGTAAACGGTTGCTTCAGTCCACCTGTTTTATGATGTAGGAGGCTGGGGAAGGGAGTGGCTTTTCTGTTGCTGCATTTCTTCTGCATGCTTTGTTCTCATCCACTGCATATTCCTCTTCTTTCCATCATGCAGCCTGAAGGCATCAGAAGGGAAAAGACTCAAAATTCCCTCATCTGTACAGAAGGTAAGGGTCTTAGTCTTACATCTGTGTTGAGAGGAGCTGAAAGGAAGGTTGGAGTTTTCACTCTTTCCTTCATTGCTTGTTGATGTTGCCCCTCCCTTCTTCCCCAGAGTTGTCCAAATGACAGCTACTGTGAGTGTAATAGTCCATTTCCCTGCTACCAAATTCCTGTGTGATGTAGTGCCTCAGTCAGATGTGCTCAGATGCTGAAGGAAGGCTGCTATAAAGCTGTCACAGGGAAATGACCTTTCTGTGCAAAATATGTCCTGTTTCATTCACTCATATTGACTGCTGTCCTTTATTCCAAGGATACCTGTAGCTTACAGCTTTCTACCTCTAGTGGGAATGGCAGAGCAAATGTGATGTTCCCTTTCACACTATCACAGTGTTGACAGCCAACAGTTCCCAAAATTTCCTGGATGGCCTAAAAGAGGCACAAAAGCAGTTCTGACCGTCACCAACCAGCTCTTCCCCACTGTCTCACTGAAGAAATCCCCAGGGTTCACAGATACCACAACCTGTGAGCACCAACCTTCCCTCTTCTGCTGTTTTCTATTGAGCAATTCCATTTACTGCACCATTTGATTTATTTTTCACAAGTTTGGTTTTTCTGTGCCGCCTTCTCTCTTCATGTTCTTGGTGACAGCTGTGAGTTTCAGTTTATTGCTGTCTCTTGTGTACAATTTTGTACTGTGCAATTGGTACCAGGAGTATTTCACTGCTATAACTAATATTCCTATACAAATTACCACAATGCACTTCATGTTTTTCTCCACAGATGATGTGGTTATTCAAGATATAGATCTAGATCTACCTACAAATGTTTTGGAAGGATCAGCCAGAGCTTCCTTTTCTGTTGTTGGTAAATATATAAGTAATATAATATAAAAAAAATTAGGAAAATGTGAAAATTATAAAATTAAAGCTCTTTCAGGATTCAAAATGTGAGTTTCCATTCCTTGTGTGGGAACTTTTGAGAAAAGAGACTGATTCTGATGTTATCCAGCAATGCTCTGCATCAGTGAGAAGAAGTTTAAATATCAGTTACATCACTCTTCACTTTCTGCTTAAATTTATTGCATTTGAATGTTTTGCTCTGAAGTAGCAGCATAGTTCTGAGTTACGACCTCAGCCAAACACATGCCAGTACAACTTTTTTTCATATACACAAACCTGCATGTTCGTATGACCTGCAAATCAGAGATGCCAGTAGAGTCTTTTCAGTCTTTTCAGGACCTGGACTGAGTTACATGACTCAGTCATAAAATCTTTGCTTTTTAATATGGGTGATTTCAGCCCATTCCAGAAATCTCTTGCTGGGTCTGTGCTACCTTTCCTAAAAATAACAATTTAGAGGTGGCCTATGATACATCTGCATTAACCAATGTCTTTTTTCAGCATTAATTGTCAATTCTGTAATAAATGGTTCAATGTAGTATCTCTGGCTGTTCCCTTCTGTTCTCTGGAAACAGAAATTTCCTGAAAGCTCTTTTCATATTCAATAATAAGTATCTGCTTGACGTGGTACTAAAATAAGTAGTATTTCTGGTATGGGCACTTGAAACTAAGTAAGGAGAGGTAGGGAAGGGATTCTTTGTTGAAGAACAGAACAGAACAGAACAAATCACTCAGCACTGAGTTTCATGCTTGTTGGAAAGGCTTGCCACCCCATCTAGGCTTTTATGCCTCTGCCTATGGAATGGAAATTACTGTCTCTTTCAGTGGCCATATATTGTGTTAATCCTGCCCTCACATCACCTCTTCCCCAGGTGACATCATGGGCACTGCAACACAGAATGTGCACCAGCTCCTCCAGATGCCATTTGGCTGTGGAGAACAGAATATGGTCCTGTTTGCACCCAACATCTATGTCCTGAACTACCTGAACAAGACGGGGCAGCTGAGTGAGGAGGTCAGATCCAAGGCCATTGGATACTTACAAAGCGGTGAGAGCTTTTTGATTCCCTTACAGTGTATGCTGAATTTCCTATTGAGGCCCAGTGAGCAGAAACAGTAGCAGGGTTATCCTAGCAGATGGCACCTCTGTTGTAACACAGCTCAGCAACCCAAGAATTTGCCCTGATCAAGACATTTTTTATTTTTACTTTATCTTCTTCTCTCATCCCTTTTTGCTGACATTCAGCTGCCATGGTTTTGTCTTTCAGTCCCCTTCTCCTTTTCCACTCAGGCATATCTTAAGTCTGCTGGTTTAGTTGGAGCACTGAGCTGATAGAGCTCTGCTTATTCTGTGACTCAGTGTTTCTGAGGCACAAAATGTTCCATACTCCCATCTATAGGATCTCACAGGCTCCCCTCCTACTTGTTAGATATACATTCCCTCTCCACTCTTTCCACTGTGGTTTCAGATAAATATGCTAGCAAACAAAATAGGGTTTTGTTTTTACACCTGAGAACACTTCTATTTACATGGTTTTGCAGGCTACCAGAAGCAGCTGTCATACAAACATCCTGATGGGTCCTACAGCATCTTTGGCACCAGAGATAAAGAAGGGAATACTTGGTGAGTGACTAAGAGTAGAAATGGCTCAGAGCTGAGTTTGTATTCAATTCACATGATGCAGGTAAGAGGCAGCTTCACTAGCTAAATCAGATGTACAGAGCTGTCTAGCACCGAGATTCAGTAAGTACTAAGACAAATGTCTCTCCATCTCCTACCAGGCAGGGTGCACATAGAGTTTATCCCTAAGTTGATCCCTAAAGACCCAGCTGACTTTCTGATTTCCACTCCTGCTGTCTCTTGTGAAACCCATGGCACTGCAGCGCTCTGTAAACAGGATCAGCCTCAGAATGTGCTGGACATCCTTCCCATGTCCCATCTAGCTACTACTCCTTTAACTGCTTTCTCACAGATGAGCACACAAAGAGAAAGCAAGCCACCAACATTCTGGCTGTAGCTCTTCACGATCAGGAACAGCATGAATGGGAGGGCTGACTTTTCCTGTTTCTACTTCCAGTGCTCATCTCAAAGCTTCATCTTTCCCTTGCAGGCTCACTGCCTTTGTGTACAGATCATTTGCACAAGCTAGTCACTTCATCTATATTGATGACAATGCCCAGTCTCAAACCTTTATGTGGCTTGCAAGCAAACAGAAGCCAGATGGCTGTTTCCGAAGTGTTGGGACACTCTTCAACAATGCCTTGAAGGTAGCAGAGAATTACTTCTTCATCAAATTTACACTTTTTCTCTCCCATTACTGCCAAATATTGTATTTCACTCCTAATGCCGGCTCTCTTCCAAGGGCTAACTCTCCACATCTTACAATGACTATTTTCAGGTCAGTTCAGCTTTCCTACACTATATTTTACATCTTATGAACACCTGAGATAGGGTTTAAAGGACTGGAAGATTGAAGGAGTGATGGTTTTTTATTTGATAGCAATGGGCTTCTCTTGATTCATGAGCTATCTACAAAAATGTTCTCCTTCCTTTTGGACTGTCTCCAGAACTGGGCACACTCACACGGCTGGGATGTGGCAATTCATATTTAAAGACTTCTCATTTGTGGCATTCACTGATTATTCCCCTCTCCGTGTCCTTTTCAGGGAGGAGTAGATGACGAGCTGTCGCTTTCTGCCTATACCACTATTGCCATGCTAGAAGCCGGGCACTCCAGCTTGGTAAGGAGACCTTCAGCTTCTGGTAATCAGCTGGAATTGGTCCCCAGCTGTTGACTTGGCTCCAGCGTCTGTCTAAGTAGTAAAGAGAGAGAAAGAGAGGGACAGAGCTCCCAGGGTACTTGACCATGCTCTGTATCTGCACTGATTGCTGTGATAGAGAAGGTCCCTGTCTCTGTATCTCTTAAGCCACCAGTGTTCAAGTAGAAATGGTACAAACCAGTGGTATTAGATCTTCTGTTTGAGAGACCCAAAACATTTAGTAACACCTTGTAGTTTCTAATAAAAAAATTTGACAGTTAGTAACCCACACATGACAAGTAGCAACCCACACGCTATGGCTTAGCCTCAAACATGGCCAAGTCAAGGAAGCAATTTATTGCAGGTAAATCCATAAAATCTACAGATGTAACTAAAAGCTACATTGGAAAAACAAAGGTCCAGCAAAAGCTGATCGGTCCTTTTCAAAAAGTTGCTAATACAAAGTAGACTACAGAGGAGATGTTAGACTTAAATGTATAAGTTAGCCTCCAATTTGTCATATTTTTTCTGAAGACCTCCTTGATTACTGTATTGGTGAGGACACAGGGTCAACCTGTGTGTTTTTTACTGGATAGAAACCTAGGTCAATCTCACAATTAAATTAAAGTTACAACAGAATCACTGAGGATAGAAACTACTAGGCTAGATTTGTTCAAGAAAACAAACTCTTGACTACAGAAGTGCAGAGTGAATTATTATCATGGAGGTAAGTAGATGGAATTAGCTGGGAAATAAACATAACAGTCTTATTTTTATAGACCAACCTCTTCAAGAACATGATTAGAAGTACTTGATTTGTGTGATGTTTCCCATGAAAATCTTCCTTGAAGACTTCTGTATTCTCCCTCCTGAAGTCATTATACAAGCTGAAGTTCCATTCTCATTGCTGTGATAGTGACAGGATTGAAGAACAATTTTAAAGAAAATAAATTTTTGACCAGGTGCAAACTACTGTCCTGAATTAGGCCTGTATGCTTTTTGTTTTTAAGGATCATGTAATCCGAAATGCCTTATTTTGTCTGGATACTGCATCTGAGAAGAGTATCAGTGATGTTTACACTCAGGCGCTTATGGCCTATGCTTTCTGCTTAGCTGGCAAGGCAGAAAAATGTGAATCATTCCTTCAAGAGTTACAGAAATCAGCAAAGGAAGATGGTGAGTTTCAGTCATTTTTAGAATTTCAGAAGTGGAAAGGTAGAACAGATCTTACTGATGGTCTAATCTTGACAATATTGAGAGTATGGGCACATGAAACAAACTCTACAAATAATCTATGGAGTTAATCTACGGTACATCCACTGGTCTTCCGATAGTGCTTTTGAGGAAAAGGCCAGGACGCAGATAAGCCTCTGAGGCAGCATAGAGCAGTGGCACCTGTAATCAATTTTAGTTGCTTCTCAGCCTCTCTTTGCTTATTCAGATGGCTCACAGCACTGGGAGCAGGAGGAGAGGTCTCCATCAGAAGAATCTCCCTCCTTCCTTGACCATGCCCCATCAGCTGAAGTTGAAATCACCAGTTACGTGTTGTTGGCATTGCTCTACAAACCCAGCTGGGATAAAGAGGATTTCACAAAGGCCTCGAGGATTGTGCAGTGGATCATAAGGCAGCAGAATCCCTATGGAGGTTTCTCTTCTACGCAGGTGCCAAAACTACCTTCCACTCTCCAACCAGTCCTAGGAACTGGGGCACTGTTTCAGGGTTCCAGCAAGGCTTTGACTATCTAGTCTTATTTCGCTTTTCCATCTGCCATCTAAAACACAGAGAGACCAAACACCTCTCTCTTAGAGAGACCAAAATACTATTTTTCCCCCTCTTCTTAACTGTAAAATGGTGAAAGCCATACAAGAGTAATCTGAGTAGCAACAAATACAGATATTTTTATTGGGGATGAGCCTAGAAAACACCAAGTCCCAGCTGTTATATGACCAAGAAGTTCTGTGCAGTTCCCCAGAAAACACAGGATTCACCACTATAAAAAACTCTAGAAGTGTGCTCTAGAGCTCAGATTTTATGTTCTGAGACCTTTGTATGGGGAGAGAGATTTCTCCCACCCTAAAACATACATGACAGAATGAAATGGCTCCTTTTGTATGGGAACCATGGAACTATGCACAGATTCAGGCTTTCTTTAGCCAGGATGAAGCAACTGTGATTCATACTGGAATTGTGACTTTGATCTCCTCTGCACTGGTCATGCTGCATAGCTAATTGTCGTTTACTATTTTCTTTTTCTTCAGGACACAGTCATTGCTCTTCAAGCCCTTGCTGCTTATGGTGAGGCCACCTACAACTCTGCTACACAAAACAGAGTGAAGATCACTTCCAAAAAGCCTTTTGAGAAGGTATTTATTGTCAACAATGAGAACAGGCTCCTGCTGCAACAGACTCCCCTTCCTGAGGTCCCTGGGAAATACAGCCTAACAATGAATGGCAGTGGATGCGTATTTATGCAAGTAAATGTCTGCTCTTCTCTTCATTGTGTCTCGCTTTTTGCATACAATATAGCCACAGTTTTGATGTTTTTCTAGCTGACTTCTCTTTATTTTTCCTAATTCCTTAATTTCCCTAAACCATTTAAATACTCTTTTCCCCATCCCACGCTTTGACTCCTGTGGAGTTATGGCATTGAAAAAGAGACTTTCTATTCAGCATCTAGTTTCTTTCTCAGAGGTGACTCTGCATACAAGCACCTTCATTGTTAAAGAGCAGAAGTCTGATGTGTTCATCATGGATGTAAGGAAGGATCTTCTGCATAAAACCAAGTGAAACATATTGCCGGAAAAGTTCAGAAGTCTGACACCTGTTTGTTTTTTTTTTTTTAAATACAAATAAAAATCCTTGGCATGCTTGAACAAAAGGGTTTTTTCCTCTTACAGACAACACTGAGATACAACATTCACCTTCCAAAGGGGGCCTTTGGATTTCTGCTTTCTGTAGAGACATCAAATGCTTCCTGCCCACCAGATCGACCAGCAAAATTTGATATTGTCCTCATAAGCAGGTAATGCACCATCAACAAACCAGCTGCACAGATGACATGATACACAGAGAACATTGCTGTGTGTTTTCAGTTCTGCTTATGAAGTCAAGAAACATGAGCTGATCAATATGTTGATGATATCAGCCTGTAAGACACAATATCCCAAAAGACCTCGTGACAGTAACTGGTGGTGGTAGCACATACTTCACCCCTTCATGATGGGGGCCTCACCAGTGTCTCCCACCTGAGCCAGTCAGCAAGTGCATGTGGTTCACATCATCCTCTCCAAGCTGTATGAAGGCAGGAGCAGAGAGCTGAGGTTTGGTTCTCCAGGCACAATCCACACTGACAGGTGCCCCTCTTGTTTCAGTTACACAGGGACGCGCAGCAGCTCCAACATGCTCATTATTGATGTGAAGATGCTCTCTGGCTTTGTTCCTGTTAAGTCTTCCCTGGATAAGGTAAATTAAAGGAACAAGATTAAATTACTCCCTGCAGGGACAGAGGAGAAGACTGGTCATGACAGAAACAGAGGTGTGGTTAAGAATTGTTCAGTCACAAACCCTTCAGGGTGTTTGCATGGCTGCACTGTCTTCATTACTGGGTGGAGGGAATGCCCTACAGGGAGCTTCAAACACACAGACCTTCCCACATGAAAAACTAGGAAGAGTTTCAGCTCAAGACTGACCAGCAGGCAGTTGCAACAAGGAGCTGACACTGCCCAGGTAGCGAAAGGGTGGGAAACTCAGACTAGCCCTGAAAAATATATCACACTGGAGTCAGGCAGTATTCTCCAAATGAATTGCAGTGACTTGTGCATTTGGGAAGTGCTCATACCCATGATTAAGTCAAGTGGTAGGTTTTTCTCTATCCTTTCCATCTATTCAATAATGACTCTAAAAACCAGCTGCCAGCCCTTGATACTCACCTGGGAGAAGAATGAATTCCACAGCCATGCAATAAGGGCTGAGGTAGTACTTGTTTTATAATGTTTTATAAATATATTTATCTTCATTTTCTTGTTTTAAAGCTCATTGACAGTAACACAGTGATGCAAGTAGAAAACAAGAAAAATCACATTCTTCTTTATCTGCAAAATGTAAGTTCTGGTCACTGTCTATTTGATTACCACAAAGAATGGAAACAGCATGTAATAGATACAACTACAGTATGGATAAACTCTATAAGATGCATTTATCACGTTGTCTTCCTCATTAGTTTTCCCCTGTAATCACTAGGCAGATTACTTCTCAAACTGCATGTAACCTTCCAATTTTCCAACTTTCCAAACAGCTTCAAACTGACACCTGCCCTACTAGCAACTAGAAAACAAAGTTAATCATAAAAAGCACAAAGAAATGAATCAAAATTCTTTCTTCTTTCAGTCAAAAGCAGATAAACACAAAAAAAAGAGGTTCCCTTGTGTGTATGTCTGCTTGGTAGGCTTCTCATAAACCTCAGTCCTTCCAACAGGACACGAAACACTGCTTTTGTTCTCCTCTGGAAAGATTTCCATTACTTCTCTTGCACTAGTTCACTACAAAATTTAACCTGTAATCTAATCCCTGAGTCAGAATTTACATCATAAATTTCAAAGTAAATTTGCTCAAGGCCCTGTAGAACTAACAGCAAAAGCCAATATCCCAGTGATGTACACTATAAATTGATTCTCAGGTTTCCTGGTGACACATAATGTCCATGTCTGAAATGGGAGGTATTGGAATACCAGACTTTATCATCCTGACCATTGGAAAAATCACAGAGAATCAAACTGAATCTCTTTGGACAATTTTTCCTTCTCTGGCAATAGGATCTGTAATAATTGCAGAATCAGGTAATACAAGCAGAATAACAAACCTATACCTCTTCAGCTCAGGTTCACTTTGGACTCTCCAAACATGCTTCAGACAATTTCTGTACCATACTCTATGTGTGGCATCAGTGGGATTTGGAATATGCAATCAGTCACTCCCCTCATTTGCTCCAGACGGTGTTGTACAAATAAAAAGACTTATGTGGTCTCTGTCCGTTCATTCCCAGGTCTCACAGAAGAAAAGGAAAGAAATCACTTTCTCAGTTGAGCAGGACTTTATAGTGGCCCACCCCAAACCAGCTCCTGTGCAGATCTATGATTACTATGAAACAGGTAGGTCTTTGATTTTAATCAGTGTGAAGTTTGGGGGAGGGACAGTAGAGACACTGTGTACATTAAGTGAGACCCAGAACCACCCTCCTGGAAACAACACCCCTCTGAACTCCCTCAGTTTCTGAATCTAGGGCCAGGGGAGAGACTCATTTCAGTTCAGTGAGTTTGGTTTCATGCCCAAGATGTCGAGTGAATGTGACTAGAAAGTTAAAAAAAAAAAATCATGTGTCAGAATGAAGGACATTTCAAGGATCTCAAGCTTAAGCATGTGTAAGGTATATCCACCTCAAGGGAAAGGCACGGAAATGGTCACCAGGCTAACTGGAACATTTATTTCCTTCTTCTCCAGAAGAGTATGCTGTTGCTCAGTATACATCACCTTGCAAAGAGGTTGTTGAGGAAATGGACTAATGATTCAAAAAGGTAAGTGAAAGTCAGAAAAAAAATCAAAGCAGCTAAGGAAGTGAAGTATAAAGCAGCAAGAGCAGAGGGATTGAAAGGGTGGGTAAAACATAACTGTTCTCAAAGAAATAAGGACTCCATGAGGCTTTTCAGGGTGCAGGCAGAGACAGTAGCCAGGTCCTGTACCGTGGCAGTGGGACTCCAAGTTGAGACCATGTTGCCATTCATGGGAATTGCTCAGCTTCTAGAATGAAGGCCAAAGGGCAGAATAATGGAGAGACTGGGAAATACCTTCTAAGTTTCCTCAAAAGCATTGGACACTTAGCAAGCAACAGTCTACCTGTAGCCATCCTTGAATCATGGAGGCAGCATGTTAAATAGTCAGAGGCATGATACTGCCTTGCTGTAGAGCGGGTCCAGCGTGCAACCTGTTCAGCACAGCAGTTACGCTGGTTGTTATCTACTGAGCAATTTCCGAGGGGTACAGGCAGACCTTGGTCCAGCTTCCACAGAAGGAACTGACTACCCTGTATCGTGAAGTAAAACATCTGTATTTTGTATCCTGCAGCTGTTGGTTTGTTTTCACTGAGGCTATTTTCTTTTGGATTTTCCCCTGCAGGACCATCACAAATATTGAACAAGTGGTCAAGCACCTATTTTCTTCTGTCATAAAGTCCTGGAAAGGGCAATTTCACCTTACAAATCACAGTGGGATCGTATTTTTGTGATTGTTTGAGCTAGTGTCTGATTCTCTGTTTCCTTTCACGCCACATCTCTCCAGATCTGTAGCATAATTATGTATACCTTTCCATCAATAAACTTCCCTTTTACATTGGGCATTGGCCATTTTTGAGTGCCACAGAACAGACATTTTACTGATAGTCCCCGTTATGATTGCTTGCTGGGGGAGGATGAAGAGAGGAATATATCTGTCCTGCCTGCAGCACTCAGCCTCCTCTACCAGCTACACCTGATAACACTGACAACTACTGCAAAATGCAGCATGTTCAGTCCCTCCCACCGCCAGAGGGTGAGACTCATTGCTCATGGCTGCTAAACAGAGCCCTTCAGCTTTCCCCAGCCCTGAGAGGGTGCTGCCTCTGCCCCTGCAGCGTAAGAGTAGGGAGTTACATATGGACATCATGGAGTGACACTGCATCATGCTTAGTAGAGGAGAGGGTGAAGAAAGGGGCCAGCTGCAATCCACGTCTGGTGAGTGCCTGGTCCCACATGCTGGACCTCAGCGTTCCGGGCCCTCCAGTCCACAAGTCTGGCCAGAGCTTGTCCAAAAGAGATCACGATGGATCATGATGCCCTGTCCCAGCCACCAGCAACAAGCCTCCCTGTTTTCCTGCACCCCTTGTTAACCCCTGCTTCATTACACCGGAGTCACGGTGATTTCTGCAAACACAAAGCACTACTGGGCTGCAGCGTGCCACAGCTGGTGGACGGATGGGAACAGCTTGAGCCAGGCATTACCGCAGCAGGGACGACGAAGGCACAGGGAGGCATGGCTGCAGACGAGGTAGCAGAGCAGCATCGGGAGGGCTCTGGATAGAAACACGGATGACGCTCGTCTTATCGGGGGCTACCGCGGCGCCCGCAGCACTCGCCCCTCCCCTCCGAGCTCTCTTGGCCGCGGCTCCTCCGTCGCCCGCCAGGCGGAGCCCTCGCTCCGCGCCTCTCGGGAGCGGCGAGGGATGGAGCGGGCACGGATCCGGGGGAAGATGGGGATGGACCGGGCACGGGTCCGGGAAGAGACGGGGAGGACCCTGGCACGGTTGCGGGGGGAGACGGGGATGGAGCTGGCAAGGATCTGGGCGGAGGCGGACCTGCCGTGCAAGGACCCGAACGAGAATTTCAGTGACGGTGCAAACTGCTCGAGTGCTGAGGACTAGCATGTGTTTTGAAAGGATCCATCTCAGCGGGCGATTCGCTAAAGCCACGCGTGGGTTGGTTCCCCCTCCCTCCCCCCCCAATAAAATTAATCATCATGTCAACACAGTATATCCCTCTTCCCGAACCAATTTCTTTTGAAAAACGTACTAAGCAATTTGAGTTTTAGAACTGAACAGGGCTGGCCACCTAGGATATGCGTGATATTGATGTTATAAAAAGGCATTTCGTTAAGTTCCACAGACTACGAATTTGTGGGGCATGAAATAGCTGTGGGTAGAGTGCTGGTTTCCATGCTAAGTTCCAAAATTATAATTTCACTGGCAGTAGGAGAAAAGCTTTTTTTTTAAAAAAAAAAAAAAAAAAAAAAAAAAAAAAAAAAAAAAAAAA
>NW_020956298.1:8946-50734 GCF_003031625.1 Empidonax traillii | reverse complement strand
ACCACACATGGAACTCATAAAAAGCCCCTCAGGTCTGGCCAAATGTTATTTTGTTCTGCCAAGCACCATTTTCTGAGAAGAAACAAGGTCCGGGGGGGGGGGGGGAAGTGTGCATTTTTATCATTCTTTTGGAGCCTTCTCTTCCTGGAAGGCCAAGCCTGAATATAAAAACATCAAGTGTGCATTTCCCAGTGCAATACCTTCCTCTGCATGCTGAAAATGTAATGTTTATTACTCATTTTTATCCTCTGACTCAAACAGCTAATTGCTGGTTGCAGTCAGATCTAATAAACATCCCATGCTCATACCATTCCTCCAGATATATGCATGTAGATCATGCCTCCCTTGCTCCCACTCCCACAGGCAACAGCAATATTTTTAAAACACATTCCAACACCTCCAAGATTTCTGGAATCTTGGCTCTAGGTCTTGTGCCACACACCTGAAACTGAAGCAAATATATTAATTGTGGACTTACCAATACAAGGACACCAACTAGACTGTCATTTTTTTCTTGATAATCCTGAGGTGTCATATCATTCAATCTGAGACTGGGGGAGTGCTCTAGGCGTCAGAAGGACGGAACCACTTGAATTTTGGCAAGACATACAGATTAAGCAAACTGTTGCCCATATGTGAGAAAATCAGGCTCACTGGCCTAAGAGTTGCTACGAGGTAGCATACTGCTGCCAGCTCAAAGGCACGGAAACTGGTGCTCAGTTTACTGGTTTACTGTGCTCAGTATTGCACATCTAACTTTAAAAGAGCTGAAATTGTTGTGCAGGTCCTCGAACTGAGTCAGCAACACTGTGAGAAATGGGAAATTCCCAGCCTCACAATTTTTGTCCTCTCACCTGCTCTGCAGCTTCTAGATTTCCTATGGGTCTGTGCATGGCTCTGTTAGATGTACATTAAAAGCTATTATGAAATGCAAATCTTATTAATAAAAAGAATTAACAAAGAGTATAATCACATGAGAATGTCTTTGACTACAATGCTCTCTCAAGCTGACTACCCTTAGTATTAAATACTTCTTGTAGGGTTTATTTATGTCAAGGGAATTGTTTTACTGCTCACGTGGATTTCACACTCAAGGATCTGCAAAGGACTGATGTCATGGCCTAGTTAAGAAGAAGACTTTTGTTGAACACACTTGCTTTGGAAAGGGAACATAAGCTGTTGTTACTGTAGATAGTGAATCTTATCCACAGTGCAGGCAGCGGGATGCAAAATAGAGTGCAAAAAAAAATGGATCTCTCCAGGAAGATGAGCTCCACTGTAGAATCATTCTCTTGCTTAGCCCCCCTCAATTGCTTAGCTAGCACTCTTGTTAGACAAAAGAGTCCTTGGTCCAGGGAATTTTGTTGCTCCATCTTTTGGCTCAGATATTCTGTGATCCCAGCAGTGTCACAAGTAGTAGTGCCAAGCTATTAAACAATGGCACAGCAAGACCTCAGCTGAATGACTTCTTTTATTTTATAGATGTGCAGGTCTTCTTCTCACCACCTGTGTCAAATATGAAGTGTGAGTAATGACCAACCAATTCAGTGATCAAAGACCAGAAAGGTGTCAGAGGAACCTTCAGTCAGCAAATGGTGATGTGTCAAATTGCTCTGAGGAAACAACTCAGCTTTGTTCTCTGATTATTTCTTTGAGTTCATTTGCAACCTACCTGGTGGGCAGTTAGGGAGATAGGGCTCTGTTTGCACTCAAATGACCCTCTCCGTCTGATTCATCAGGCAGGTAACAGAGAAGCACGGTCACATCTCTGGCATCACTGGCTGTGAAATGCATAACATCAGAGAAGGGTTCCTGAGAACATCACTCATGTACATTTCAACTTTTTATTCAGAGCAACAATTAAAATTTTTCTCACAAATTTTTCAAGTGAAGAAGCAACATTGTGTAAGCTAATCCTGCAGCTCAAAGAAAGTGAAAGATTCTTTCTGCTCAACCTACTAAAGGGCCGCCTTTTGAGAGTCAAGAAAATCCTAAAAGCAAGGCATTACATTGAATACAGGACCTTATAACCTCCTTCAAGGAAACTTCTCACTCTTCCCCTTTCTGATACTCTTGCAAGCTCAGCACGCTCATCTGCTGATGCCTTTTGATCCTACCCTGGAGTCCTCTGCTCCACATTTCTGCCACACCATGTTCCTGCTGGGCAAATCAGAACCTCCTTTAAGAATGTGATTTCAGCAGGTCTCCTGGACCCCACGTTGTCAGACTGTGTATGTAACCTGACAGTTGGGAAATTTAAAAATTCCTCTTTGAGAAGGGAGGGTAAACTTAAACAAGGTAGTCAGAGATGGAGGGAATAAAAATCACCATACAGTGTACTGACAGGACTCTCTGTGCATGCTACTAAAGTGCTAACCTTGCACATTTTTTTCAGCCTCCTACTCTTTGGCTCACTACCCAATGGAGAGGTTAAGGCTGGGTTATTACTGGAAGCAATTGCATAACCATGCCACATGTTTTCTACTTCACTTAACTAGAAGTGACTAGCTCTAGGCCCCACTGGTTCCCCTCGCTGTTCTCTCTATCAAGGCAAGGTGTGTCCACACTTACCCAATGACCCAAGGTCTGTGCCATGGTAAAGCTCATCTGGAAAGTCCTGTGTGTTGAGTGTCAGATGCACAGCTGTCTCTCTCTTCAGAGCCCTTGGCTGCTTAGGCAAGGTCTTGCCCTGTTCCCTTCCAACCACTTGTGTCCAGTGCAGGGTACCCCAAAACAACTGGGAAGTGCAGTGGTGTAATGCCACCAGGGCAGGCTCTGTATCAGGACAGTCTTCAAAGGGGTCCTGATAAATGGTATGTTCTCCAGCTGTGTTGCAGTGTCATGGCTCGTACACCTTTCCCTGACCTGAAAGGTCAAACATGACCAGCTCTGCCCTGCCTAACAAGGTGCAGCAGAACAAAGCAGAGGTGAAGGGGAAAGGATTAAACATGAGAATATCTGATTTCCTTGCCTCATACTCCATTAGGACTTTCTTGTCTGGCTTTCCTGTAGCATCCTCCATCTCAAACTGAACAAACACAGCAGTTGAATCCCAGCTCCCTTCTACACTGGGAAAAGATCCATGTCTTGAGTACCAAATGACATCTGGCTTAGCTGTAGCACAGAGAGAGCCCAATGGTCTTGCCCTCTGTTACCCAGCAAGTCATTAACTCAACTAAGGATAAACTTCAGCCCCTTCAGCTCAGACTGCAGGCTCTGCTCTGAGGCCCCTGCAGGGGGGGACAGCACTGACCTCCAGCACCGCTGAGGAGCGAGACCCCTTGCACACCTCTGCAGCAAGTGGGTGTTATACCAGACAAGTACAGCATGGTCTGTGCCACTGCTTTCTGCTCCCTTCTTCCAGCAAAGCCATTCAGAGTGGGCATTGATTTAGGATTTCACTTCTTTTATAGCTGTAAGTGAACATCAAATCCAAACAGGAAAGATCTTTGAAATGCCTACAGAATCTAAGTACGCTCTTTTTCTGTACTTGCGTTCTCGCTCATAGCATTGTGTTATGAAGTTTGGATGGTCTCTGGGCGTGGATATCTCATGACACCTGTGGATATCTACTCTGTTATTATATAACCCTTGGGGGAAGCACTTTTTTCCTTCCATCTGCTCAGCATTTCTCAGTATGCAGCTTGGCCGATTGCCTCTGCTCCTGCCACTGTGCGTCTCTGAGGAAAATTTGGCTCCAGTGCCATTCAACCTGATTTGAACATCAACTTCAGGGCCAGCAGAAGGACCTTCGTGAGATGCCTATACTACATTTGAGGAGAAAGGGAGCGTGTAACAGCTGAAGCTAAACATAAACTCTATGTGCATTTAGTATGTCTTTTTATATGGTAAAGCTTTATCTGAAAAGCAGAGTCATATGACTCAAAAAGAGCATAGATAATTGTCCCAAGTGCTGTTCTCAGAGACATTTGTAAATGCTTTGGTTTTTTTCTCTGCCCTTCCTTGGCAATAGTATGAGTAGTACAAAAGTAAAAATGAAAATAGCTTGTCATTCATTACTATATCAGGGAGTATCTTCATTTCTCTATAATATCCAAAAAATATCTGCAAACATGCAAACTGTGTCTTGTTCATGTAATTTAAAATTATTAGATACCTTTCACTAGTTGCCTTTAATGGATATAATAGTGGGATTTCAACAACAGATTCTACTCTATGTGTCTTGTGCATTGTAAGTGTCAGACAGACACACCATAGATCTCTCATGCCCAAGGGCTAACAACTTTGGTTATAGCTTTTTTTGCAACATACAGTCTAGGTTTCTTTTGAGAAAAGACCAAGTTTATGAAATCTGTTGTAATATAACTGAGAAACGCAGATAAACCCTAGCTTGTGTAGGGCTTAGCCTACAAATGGCCTACCTTACATCCCATAAAATATGGTCACTGGACTATTTAAAGATGCCGCCACCAATCTGCCTTGGAATTTAATCTACAAAGTGCACTAAAATGAGACTAATTCATTGATGCCCTTGCCATGCCTGAATTTACTCATCTGTTCATATGACACCACAGAAATATGGGTTATATCTGGCAGCCCAGCTGTCTGTGTCTGGGAAACAGTTCATCTGCCACCAGGCCCTTCTCTTCGGTTAAGATATTCAACAAGCAACTAAAGTGGATCATCTTTATTAGTTCTGGCATTTCAGTTTCATTTGAAGTTTAGCTGATGAAGCCTTTTTATGGCATTTCATTTCACTTCGTATCTTCCTTTTTCTGCTTGTTGCAACTTTCATAATGTTCCTATTTCCTGAGGTTTATTGATAAAGGACCTTCTCTTTTCACTAATATTTTGTCTCCCACACAATAATAAACCCTTTCTTATGTCTTTGGGTCTTGCTGTTACTTCTATTGATTTATACAATTACTTTTTCTTGTAATACTATTTTGTCATTTGAAATAAATTGCTTTGGATTTCTTTGCTTTAAATACACAGGATGGAGAAACCAATATCATTATTTGGATTTCCTTTAAAATAAAAATACTGTTTTGTTTTTTTTCCCCTCTCCTGGAGAATATTTTTAGCCTTTAGCTGAACAGCCAGCACAATTTTGTTAACCAGAGCTGTTAATATAAGTCTCGGGTTTTACAGGGACTCTTTTCTCACCTGTCACCATACAAAGAGGATGTAGGTACTAGAGAGAGACATTCCTTTGCTAGAGCTGCTGGTTTCCAACAGAGGTTCTTAGGTGAAAGGGCATGGACCTCCTTAGGCACAACACCAGTGTGTTCGAGAATCATTTCCTCAGCATTTTAACACAGGCCTGTTCTTCAAAGCCAAAGGCTGACGTTTAGTTTATTGCTTTGCTTTGGTTTTGAGGGTTCAGCATTGTGCACTGTGCTACAGTCCTTGAGGAGACAGAACAGGAACATATTAAAGATGCAGGTGTCTTTCTTGGGATTATCTACCTTTGGTGACAGTGGTTCCAAAATTGCTTAAGACTTCTGTGGCGGACAAGGATTCCCACATATCATACTGTTGTGATAGTACTGAGAGTACTGAGAGTATTTACACCCACGCACAGACACCTTTTTTTCCTGCAATTCCAGTCACCAGTGAGCCACTCTGTTATTGGACAATTGGCAGTCATCCACAAAGCCAAAGAATAGAAACTGGAAAGAAGTCAGAGAAAGCTATGCCAGAATTGAGTTAAGGTGATTAAAATGACACAGCTCAATATCTTACATTATTTTCAAGGGAAAATGTGCTTTCTGTAGTGGTCATAAACTTGGGAGTTTATGTGTTTGGGTTTTAAACTTGGGAGTAGGACACATCAAATTTTTCTGTCATCTTTGCCAGGCGATGCACTGAAGACTGTACAGCTTAGAGGAAACTTTGCAGAGTAAAGTGTTCTGTGACTGGAATTTATCAATATTCATCATGGCCTGTACTGACTTATTAATTACCTTTTGCGTCAGTCAGTCCAACTCAAAATAAGACATTTTAAAGTGCTGATGAAAAGAAACTGTGAAGGAAATATTGTGGAAATTTGAATGCTTCAGAAAATAAAAAATAGTCATAATGATACACTCAGGAAAAGCAGAAGCGCTTCTATGACATCTGTTTCTTACTGACCTGGTGTCTTGCTCCATTTCAATATGAAAACATCTGTAAAGGAAATCCAGTGTGTCAGCACATGTAACTTACTGGAATATCACTGTAAACTCTATGAGAATTATCTAGAATTAAGCTAATTTTCCCAAGTGTTCTTTGGAATAAAATGAAATTTCAGAATAGTGTTATAGTTTTTAATTCAGCATTAGAAATATATGTTTCGAAAACCTCCTATGAAACAGCCAAAAGATGTGCTATCTTTAAAAGTGAGAGTAAACGTATGTAATAATTTATTTTAAATCAGGAAGGACCAAAATTAATTGCTATCATTTAGTATAGAAATCCACTCTACATGGAAGGATATAAGAAATTTGATTTAGGCATTTTGGTTAGATATACTATGATATGGCATAATTTAAATTCCTTGTGATCAACAATTAGGTACAACGATTCACTTGAGTTTTGTATCCACTTAATATGGGGACCAGTCACTGAAGATGTTAGACACATACAGATTTTCTCTTGACCTGCCATGTGCACAGTGACCTCAGACACATATGAAGTATTGTCGTAAGAGAAAACATCTTTCCTGTGGTTAAAATTACGACTGACAGGTCATTGAAAGCACCACTGTGTACGGCAAAGATGTTGTGTGCCTTTTTCAGCAGTGATACCCTGGTGGTCTAGTGGTTAAGGACGTGGCGCTGTCACCGCCAAGGCCCGGGTTCGATTCCCGGTTGGGGCCACTCCCTGGGCAGATGGAGCTCGTTAGCCCTGTAAGGCAATCCATCTACGTCCTGAGGACCTCGCTGCCACCGTCCAAGCTCGCTTGGCCCCAGGAGATGAACCTTAGGATTAAAGGGTGGGCTCAGTTCCGCGCACACTGTGTCTCACCCAAAAAATCCAATGTGCAGGCTGGAAGGTGTAAAGACTTTCCCCGGTTCTTCGTTCGCGAAGACTGGCCATTACATATATATATATATAGCCTTGATGGAAGAAGTAGCAGGTCTTTCAAACACACAATCTCCCCTTCAGGACTGAAAAAAAACACCCAAAAGCTTTCAAGCTAAGGACAAGTTCAGACCACTTGTTCTGAGCTTTGTGAGAGAGGAGTCAGCTGAAGCACCAACTGCCTGAACTAATAGGGTCATTAGTGCTTGTGGAGCAAAGTGGGAATTGAGGTGTCAGAGAGCTGGTAAGTGGTTCTTGGGGAACTGAGAAGGTGGTATTTTATACCCTGTGAATGGTAAATTCATGGAAGAAGATGATAGCAAATATTACTTTGAATCACATGGTTTGATGGTTCTGTAGATCTATGAGTTTTGAATTATTATATACTCACCGTTAAATTGTGCTTTGCATATGTCCATTCAGATTGGTTTTTGGTTTCAGTTTTCAGCAGTCTAAATGACAACAGACAACTTGCCATGAGTCGTGTTTTCAAGAAATTGCCCAGGACACTATTTCTTTGAAAACTACTATTTTGCACAAGTTATTTACTAAAGTAAAAGATGGAAGAGGACAAATGATAGGGGCATTTCTGGAGAAAGATTTGGGTGGGTTTTATTACTTGGCAGTTACACAATCCCTTCTTTTATCAGTATTTCCATCTCTAACCGATAGTCTGCTAAGTCTTCTGGTTTGAGTATGTGTTCATTCCTTCTCCATATGACATATATTTATAACACTTCCCACCAGCAGACACTGGCTGCCTCCTGACTGTTTTCCTAACTTTTGCAGTTTACATAAGGTGATAAATTCAATTCTACAAGACTCTGTGCCTGATTTTTGAACACCATTCCTAAGTTTCCTTTTATCTACAGACGTTTCTCCTGGTCCTTTGCAGTGCTCTTCCCTGTTTTTTTCTGGCTACTACGTCAGAGTGAGGACATACTGTTATAGCTAACATTTAGTCTTAACATTCACTTTTTTTCAAAGCTTGATCTTAAGACAAAGAGCAAATAGGGCTGCCTGTGCTGTTGCAGTCTAATAAGCTCTCTTGTGCAGAACAGAGAACCTCTGCTATTAACGTGGTTTCACAAAGACACATTCAAGGTGGTTTGTGCTGCAGCATTTTCTCTGACAGGTTAGTTGTACACAACAGAAATCTTCACAGAGATCATGAATCTCCATAAAGAGCATTACTGCATCCTTTCACTGCACAGCACTGGAAGGCATGCAGATACCACTGTGGCTGCAATTTTAACAGTTTTTATGGACCCCAACTAGTTAGGCTGGTCAGGAAGTGCTCATAGTTTGGACTGAATATTTCTGTTTAATGATCTGCTGGAATTTAGCTAACTTTTTTTCTCACTAGATTCAGCTTCTAGATAAGCTCCTACAACCAGAGGTTTGCAGAAAATCAAGTGAGCAGAACTGTTTCTGAGTGACCTCTGTTACAAACGTGACTCGGAGCAGCACAGATCTGAACTGGCAATGGGAAGGAGGAGCCTCCTGGAACATTTGCGCTCCAGGTGACACTGAATAATGGAAGATGATCACCATTCTGGGGAGGCAAGGATGTCTCCCAACATCATTGCGAAATATTTGTACATATCCACAGTGGAAACAGAACATATTTCAATATCTAGAGCAGTGGCCCACCACATTTTGGGTTATATTCCTGCCAAATTAATTATCTAACCTATAGCAACTTTGTCAGCTAATTATGGCAGCATTCTGTTAACATGATATGGGCAGTGTTTCTGCCTATGGGTTTCCTTTTGTTCTTAAAATACCTATAAACCTGGTTTTTGGCTTAAAAGATCAGAGCACCCCACATCAGAGTACTGTGTTTGGATGTTGCTCACAGGGAATATTACCCTATGTTCAACATAGTTTGTATCCCCAGCACTGCAGGTTTCTGATGGTCTAAGGAAAACAGGGTACGAATATTTCAAAGATTTATAATATAAGCATTATCCAAATAAATACCCTTCCCCCACTTGCAGAGTCTCTGGCCAAATACTGTGCCTCTGTTCCAGCTCCTCCTTACCGCCTCTCCCTGTTTCCGGATGGGCCCTGGCCCCAAGCCTTTATCTCCTCCAGCCCCTGGGCTGTTTGCAGAGAGCAGTTATAAAGAGGCTGACTGAGCAGAGAGTGGAGGAGAATTACAAGGTGCAGGAAAACAGCAGCACCAGACCAGACTGGGTGTCTGCTTCACTCACCACGACCTGCTCTGCACCATGGGGAAGAACAAGCTGCCCAGCAAACCAAACATCTTCCTCCTTCTTCTCTTCTTCCTTCCTGGAAATACCTCTTCCAGCGCAGAACCGTAAGCTGCACAGGCGGAGGGGGGAGGGAGGTCTTAGTGCTCCCCTTTTCCTTCAGTTTTCTTCCTCTCTGTTTGCCAGTTCTTCCATTCCTGCCCTGAATCCCACTAATAACCTAATCCCACTAATAA
This sequence comes from Empidonax traillii, assembly GCF_003031625.1. NCBI lineage: Eukaryota > Metazoa > Chordata > Aves > Passeriformes > Tyrannidae > Empidonax > Empidonax traillii. The sequence goes on along the minus strand of NW_020956298.1, from coordinate 41,256 downwards.
CCAAGTCCTGTGTGTCCTGCACAGCTCTGGCAGTGCTTCCTGCTCCCACCCTGTAACCCCCTGGTTGTCCAGCCCTGGACCCCTCCCCACTGCCATCTCTGCCAGTACCCCCCTTCCAGCCCCTCCCCTATCCCCCCACCAATCTCTGTCAGTGCCCACAGTCCTGCCCTGCAGCTGCCTGATAGTCCAGAAGTGGATCCTCACAGCATCTTTGCCTATGTACATTTATGCCTAAAAACTTCTCAGGGCCTGGGGTTTTGTGGGCATGATGACAGAATCCAGGCACGTGCTCTTCCTAGAATATCCTTGTTTCGATCACTGAGTTACTTCTTCGCAGTCTCCTGTTGCTTTCAAGCTGGTTTGTTCCCCTTTCTCCTGCCAGTTTGTTTCCCTTGGCAGCATCAGATGTACTTGTTCTCAAAGAGGATCTGTGACCTAGATTCACTTCCTCCGGCACAGAGTCTGGCGCCAGCACCGTCCATTGGACATCCATGCCAGGGCTTTGCAGACCATCAGCACACACTCTGCTGATGACCCCAAGGAGAGGGGCAGCCTGGGGTGGCACAGGCTGACTGGAATCTGGCTTGTCCACCCCAGCCTCACCTGGCAAGGAGTGTTGCTCTCAAGTCTCTAATCTGGGTGGGGGCAGTCTCAATCTTAAGACCCCAGCTGCTATCACACACTGTTCCTCTTGCTGTGGTGACAGAAGTGCAGCTCTCACACACACAGGTCTTGTAATGCTTGCTGCAGAGATTTCATGCCCATGAGCACTGCCATGGTGCTAACAGGTATGGCAGAAAGTACAGCATTACTGCTGCCACCCACTGTGTGGTCAGAGGTGAAGTGATGACTAGCTCAGCTTCTAAGACCTTTGACTCATAGTGTACCATCAACCCCTCATTCATCTGCTCTGTTTGGCTGTTTCTGGGATAGATCAGCCAGCCAAGTCTGCCTTGGGGTCAGGCAGAGGTCTCTAGTCTCTCTACAGAAATGTGATGTGACTAAGTAATTAAGTAATCTTAATTCATTCTTGCTCAACATCAGGGAGAAAGGGAATAAAACCATACTGTTCAGACTTTGGACAACAGAGAATCATAGAACCTGGCCTGGGTTGAAAGGGACCTTAAAGATCATCTGGTCCCTGACATGGAGAGGGACACCTTTCACTAGACCAGGTTGCTCAGAGCTCCATTCAGCCTGGTCTTCAATGCTTCAGGGATGGAGCATCCGCAACTTCTCTAGGAAACGTGTATCAGTGCCTCACCACCCTCACAGTAAAGAAATTTTTCCTAATATTTAATCTAAACCTACTGTCTTTCAGTTTGAAGCCATTCTCCCTTGTCCTGTCACCATGTGCCCTTGTAAATAGTCTCTCTCCATCTTTCTTGTAGGCTGCTCTTTGTCCTGGATCTGAGCCCCATTTGGGAGGGAAAAAGGAGGAAAGGCTGAGAGAGGTGGGAAAGACATGGGTGGTGTTGTGTTCCCCAGAAGGAAGATAGGAGCCCAGCAGGGACGCAGTGGAGTCTGAACTATGAGTTGCTAGTTAGTATAAGTGGTTTTAAGTGCTGCAGGGTAGATCAGGTGCTGTGTACAACACAGAAGGGAAGCCACCCTTGAACTGAAGACAAAAAATAACCTTCCAGCTAAGACTTGCTTACTGTGCCCTGTGCAAGCAGGGATATCACTTCTTTGGGCAGCGGCAGCTGCTATTTCAGATGTGGCTGGTTGCACAGGAGACACAATTAAGGTTCAGACTACATATTAGAAAATGACTCATTCACAAAGTTAGTACAGCACTGGAACAGAAATGGTAGAAACTCCATCTACAGAGTCCTTCACAACAGTACTGTTCCAGGAGAGAGGTTGAGCTTGAGACACCAAGAGGTCCTTTGCAAACAAAACTTCTGTGGTTCTGTAAGATACTGAGCAAGATATATTTTCTTTTGCTTCTTTTTCTTCCATTGCTTTTCTTTCTCTGTGTCATTCTGGAAGAATGCAACAGAATGTTCTCCTATTCTGGTACATGGCTGTGCATGTAAGCTCTTTTGCAGCACAGTGTACATGCTTAGCAATACACTGCATATAGTTGGAAATGTGAGGTCATAATGACACTTGAATTGGCAGGTATGGATTTGGGCTGATGGAGCTGATGAAATTCACTGCCTTCTTTGATTAGGTGCTTGTTCTAGTAAGTAACTGAGAGTCAATACACAGACAGACATTATTCCACCTTAACTACAGTATTACCTTCTCTGTGTAGACAAACTCATCATTTTTGCCTCAGCCACTCTCCCTAGGGTCTCCTATTCCTTCTTTGATGCATGCTTCTGTCAGAGCCACTGCCTGTCTTGTCAGAACAGCTTGTTGCATGCAGGGAAGATGCTGATGTCTCATTAGGCAGCTTTTTTGTCTGGAATGTCTACACATGGATTTTGTGACCCAAGTTACTTAAAGCCTTCATAGTACTTTAATTCATCTAGCTCTTTTCACCAACACATCCCAAAACATCTAAAGGGAGGTCTATAAACAGCATATTTTATATCTTCATTTCAAAGGCAGGGAAGCCAGTCTAAGGGGAAGTTCTGCAAGTTGGCCAAATTTTGGAAGAACAATGAACAGGAAGAGAAATGAGGCCAAATTCCCCACAAACTAGGTCACACTGTCCCTTCGGTAGACTGGATGTTATTGTCAGATTGCCAGTGCCACTGACAGGGGACAGGAAAAATGAGATTAGGAGAAACAGGCATGGGATGAATCTGTGGTAAAAAGGCTGTGGAAGAAGGGAAACATGGAGAACACAGAGAGCAGCAAGTCATAAGTCACTCCTTGGGTGGCTGGAGTTCTCTCCTTTCACTGCTTCTGAAGCAGCACGGGCTGAGCAGAGTTGCCACCAGGCTCTTCACCACACTTCATCCTATTGCCTTGAGGCGAAGGAAACTGAGGTACTGCCTGGGTTCCACTGCTTCCACAGTAGCTTTAGGACTTCCCAAAAAGCCCAGAGCCCACACAATAATGTAGCTCTGGATGGACCAAACTGTATTTGTCCTCTACTCCTTTCTGAACTTCCTACAGTCCGTTTGTTACTTATTACTGAATGAAAATTTTCCAATAGTGATCAACAGTGCTCAAGTCTGGGTAGTAATAGCCCACTTAGTGATATTATTTTCCATTTATGAACAGTTCATCTGCCATTTATGCTACTCAGTCCTACCATATAACAAAATTTTTCCACAAATACATTAGTCAATTTTAGGTATTCTTACCTTGGACAATTGTCAGAAAATTTTACTTCCCAGATCATTTAGAAGTGTACTGAAGAACAAGGATCCCAATAAAAACTCCTGAGATTTTCATTGTCTCTTACCCTTTCTGTCCTATCTTTAACCAATTAATCCGGGTCAGAATTAATAATTCTGATTTATTAGTAAAATGATCCCTTTTACTGAATGACAGCTGAGTTTAAGGATCTTTTATGAGGGACCTTTGTCAAAAGCTCTTTGGAAGTGAGAGTACACTTGAGTTGAAATAAAACACTACACTCTGAAACCCTTTGTGTGCTCATCTTAATAAGGTCCCAAACTGTGAGCACTCACATCTTTGCTCAGCATGTGAAAGATTTGGATCCTGGATAGGCAAAGACTGGAGCAGCCAGACAAGTGGGTGGTGTTTTTTTCAACTGTTTTTAGCTAGTCCCTTTGAGTCTCAATAGGAGATTGTGGGATATACAAAATTCAATTAACAGCTTGGAACCTTTCAAACCGTCCTTGCTCCCTGCTGTGAAGCCAAACAAAACATCCTTTGTAAAGCACTCTCTATTAGCATAGAAATTGTTCCTTCTACTGCAAGCATTTTCCGGCTTTTAGGCTAATTAGTTAGGCCGTTTAATATGTATAAACCCAAAATAAAATGAACGTTCATGTTATATGCACTGCAGTTCACAGCGATAGTAATGGATTAGACATGCAGATTTGTTAATTTCCTTTCACTTAATACTGTTGCATTAAAACTGTTTCACATTTCTGATCTTTCTTGCTTCCCTCTCATCCTAGGCAGTATATTGTGCTACTTCCCTTTGTGATACACACGGATTCTCCTGAGAAAGTCTGTGTTCAGCTGACCCACCTGAATGAGTCTGTGACTCTGAGTGCCACACTCGAGCATCAAGGGGAGAACAGAAGCTTGATTGATGATGTGGTGTCAGAGAGGGACGTGTTCACCTGCATCCCTTTCTCTGTGAGTACCTCATCCTTGTGGGATGATCTCTTGTGTTTATTGGCATGATGTAGTAGATCCAAACAGTCCAGAAATGAGAAGTAAGACGCACTACAATCAGTCTTCTAAGCTAAGACAAATAAAAAAATTAATTTGATGTGGACATCCAACTGTGGTTGCCTTATGAGGAATAATTTTCCACCATTGTCAAATTCTGTGTCCCTCATGATATTTCTGTACATGCATGACGTAGAGAAGTCTTTTTGGAACTTTTTGGAACTCCATTTCTGTTTGATCTATATAAGCCTCAGAGGAGAAGTATTGAGGTGGAATCAAAACTGGGGAATGGTTAAAGATAGTGAGGTTCATGAAGTCATTTGTCTCCTTCTGGAACTTATTAACAAATTTTTACTGCAGTGGTTGGTGACTAATGTAAACAACAGGTTTCACCACCTAATTAATGAATCTAGGTTAATTTTGGTTTTGATAAATCACTGATACAATAGAATAAGATCAGATTCAATATTTCTCAAACAAAAGTGTATGAATGAAGGAAGGGAATCATATTTTTCTCTTGCTTCATGCATTGAGTCTTTTTTGTCCCTTTAGGGAACTCTCTGACCCAGCTAATACTCTGTCCTTCAAAGGCTTAGGGCAATGGGGTGAATCTGTAAAGCATTTTTCCTCTTCATTTTCCTTAGCTTCCAAAATCCAATAGCACATCAGTGGCGTTTCTCACTGTGACGGTGAAGGGGCCCACACTGCAGTTCAAGAGCCGCAAGTCAGTGCTGGTCAAGAATTCTGAGAGCTTGGTCTTCATCCAGACAGACAAACCCATCTACAAGCCTGGGCAAACAGGTACAGGGAATTGGGTTGGTGTTGACTATGACAGGATAAAATCTTAAGGACTTATTTCCCCAGAGGCACTATACTTCAAAAGTTTTCAGATTTCTTCAAGGGGGCAGTTAATGCTCTCTGTAAATCTCGTTTCGGTCAGCTGAGATCTAAGGCATGTGGTACCTTCATCATTCCTGTTTTTCATGCTCCAGGCATCTCAACCAGATATAGACACAAGCTCAGATTCATTTTGCTCAACTAGTGTCACAAAACTGGGATGACTTCAAAGCATACTCTCCCTTGGCTGCACCTGTTTCAACAAAGCAGGACAGGCACTCCCAAGGGACAATTCAATTCAGCCAAGACCTGATTATCCTTCTAAATTTATCTGCCCCTCACCATCTGAAAAAGAAAGAGCCTAAAGTACTTGCTTCCATTACTGAGAGATCTCAATTCAGAGCCTGCTGATCCACGGAATTAATCTGAGCTATAAGTTATTAAAACACTGACATTTCCCGATAATGGCTAAAAATTTAACAGTGGAATTTCTTTCTTTTCCATTACATCCTTCAGTTATGTTTCGGATCGTCTCTCTGGACAAAGACTTCTACCCGCTGAATGAGAAGGTAGATTCTTAATTACTTGTTGTTAACCAGGAGATTTAATTCCCAATTAAGGCCATTATTGTCATCATCCAGAACCACTGAACACAGCCTTTAAAGCATATGATACTCTTTCACACCATCCTCCACCCATTTCATATTCTGCCCTGGGACACACTTCACCTGTCTCTATTGACTGAAAAACATGTCCCCTTTTTCAAAAGCATTCAGGTGTTTAAAGCCAGGTTTGCAAAAACCTGTATGTGGCTAAGCATCTAGGCAGGGATCTCATTACTAAAAATGTGGGTGGGACAAGTTTCCATTGGAAGTGACAGGTGTGCAGTTGTTTCTGGCAGTGGGTGCAACCACATGCTTAGGGACAGAGAGCTGAATGACAAGAACTTGATTCCAAGGAACTGGTCAGGGGTGTAAGTCCACCCTTTTAGCTTATTTGACAATCAGTTCCTCATGCAGACAAGTTCTTTGAAAACTCTTACTTCATCATGTTTTCATACTGTGGTGACGTAAAAAGTCAGGGCCCTAAAATATTATAGGAAATATTCTCTTAACTGTCAAGAACCAAGGAAAAAGAGCAAGTACAAAAAGGGAAGAACCCAAAGGACTTCTTAGAAGGTTGTTCTTCAGTTCTTCAGTCCAAATCTGGAAATTACTTCCATCCACATGTAACTGATATGTCTAATTCTGATTTTCCTTTGCTCTTTCCCCACAGTTTCCATTTGTCTATGTTCAGGTAAGTGGATATTATTTCATAATAATGTGCAGGCACAGAGATACTTGTCTCCAGCAGTGTTTTCAGGCTGAGGTGCAAGGGAAAACATAGGACTCATGAACTTTTTCCTTTGTGTAAAAAAAAGCTGAATAGCTGGACATCAAAATAAGTTCCAACAGTGGTTCTTTGCCTGCAGAATGTACTCTAGGAATGAAATAGTTAATCAATGCAAGCCATGCTGTGAACAGAATTATACTCGCCTAGAGGTCATATCAGAATGGCTTATTCCTCTTTCCAGTCAGAACTAAGATTTTGTATCTGCCAAGTGTGGTTGAAATTGGAGAACTGTGTTAAATAAGCTAAGGACCAAAGGAAAGAGTGACAGAAGTGAAGAAAGGTAACTGCCTAAAAGTCAGCACTGCTAAAGAAATAAATGTCCATCAATCCACACCCTTAATGTCACTTAATTTGTCTTAGTCAACCACAGAGGCAGAAGTTAGCATGAGCCTACTATTTATTAAAAAAAAAAAAAGCCTTTCTGGGAAAAACCAATCTGGCTTTCAGACTCTCCCTATAAATACATCACAGCAACAAGTTCACAAGCACAGCTGTAAACATTTTCTTGAGTTCCTCTTCCAAAGAAGCCCAGTGGTATCATTCACATTAAGGTGTGATCTTTTCAGCAGGGTTGAAATATGATAATGAAGAGGATTTGGTCAGAGCACTGACTGTTCTGTCCTCCCAGGGTGCTTCCTGGGAAGACAGCTCCAGCTTCTGCCCCCTGACTCACATTGGAAGATGCCATTCACATCCTGGTTTTCCTTAAGCCCTGAGATAAAATCTCAGTGAAGTAAATGCACGTAGTCACATACCTTGAGTCACATACCTATCTAGAGTAAATAAACTTCTGGTGACAGACAAGGTACAATGCAAAGAGCAGGCAGAAAATGAAAGATTGTAAACATTAACTATACTACTGAGCAGCCTGGAAAGGGTGCATCAAAATATGTAGCTCTACTGTGCCATTTCAGTGACTTCCACAAGAAATTTGGGGCTGAGTGAATTAATTATTGATAGTTCGTAATGAGCATTACACAACTATAGTAGTGGTGAGACTTCAGCTCCAGCATTAGGAGCAGGGAGACAAAAGAAGAGAGAGTTCTCAGCTGGATGTCCATATGTGGGGTACATTTTCCTCTGTTCACGTTCCCACTTCCCCACCCCACCTTTGAACTCTTGCACGTGTACATTTCTCAGTCCTATAGATAAATCAGACATCTGATTCCTCATCAAATTATGTAATGGTACTTCAACAGACTTCATTCCAGGCAGGGAAAAAAACAACCCTTTTTTGCAGGCTGTATAGCCAGTCAAGGAAGCTGAAACTTCCTTCAGGAAGGGAACTTCTAGAACTTCCCTTCTCTGTGTTTCACTTACTTCTGATATCAATCTCTTTGTCTTGCTACCTTGCCAGTCTGTCTTTGCTAGCTTTCAGGCCCCATCATTCATAAGCATACAGGTAGAGCTGAGGGGAAGACAGACAACACAGGACCTCCAGAGTTAAAAAGCTTTCTTGCGTGCTAGTTATGCAGAATTGACAGGTAAGTGCTTACAGATCCTCACAGATTATTGAATAATTACAGACAGGCATATCCCAGCAAGGACATATAAACTGGGCACTGCACTCTGTCCCAGGAGTCTCCTGTCTTGTGATGTTTTTACCCTCACCTGTAGGATCCCCAGAGGAACCGTGTGTACCAGTGGCAAGGGGTGGAACTAGAGACAGGCCTTAAACAGCTCTCCTTCCCCCTCACGTCAGACCCCATCCAGGGCTCCTACAAAATAGTTGTGCAGAAGAGCTTCTCATCCCATGTGGAACACTTCTTCAGTGTGGAGGAATACGGTAAGGAGAGGAGGTATGGGCTGCAAGTGGGGTTGACAGCAATGCCTTTTACTGTGACCTCTCAATTTGTAATTTCCTGGGAACAGCATGGAGAAAAGAGGGACTGAATATACAGGCAGTGGGATTCGTAGGGGCTGAGCCAGAAGGTACTGAGTGTCAGAAGTGGTTGCTTCCTTTATGGCATCTCTGCAACCTGCCTGAGCTAATAGTGCTCTTGGGAGTACCAGACTTCTGGTTTGTGGCAGCAGTTTCAGCTGACTTTGTTTTAGTTGCTTTTCAGTCCAGCAACTTGTTGCAAGTAACACTAGATGCAAAGTAAGAGGTGACAATATTTTGGTGACACTGTTTCACCTCTCTCATCATCTGCCTGAGTTCTGTTACTCCACTAGTAGTCCTCTCTCTTCTTCCTGTTCCCTGTTTCTGCAAAAGCCTAGAAAACATGTCTGATAGGAAACTTGTGACTGAAGAACACACCACAGGGATTACAACTGGTCACAAACAGAGTAGTAGTAGAGAATGAGTAAGGAGAAATACGCTGCCACAGGGAGCCTTCAAACTCCGAGTTCCACCATAAGGTGTTTGTAGATGTGTATTCTGGGTAGGCTGTGTGCATTTGAGAAGGCTGACTGGCCAGTGCTTCTCACTCTGAGACTCCCCACCAGCTCTACATGGAGCCCTAATGTCCCAGCACGTTGACCAGAACCTACTGTTTCTGGAATATGCAGGGTGCAACCCAAAAAAGATTGTCATTGAAGTCCGTAGGACTGGCTTATTTGGTTCAAAGTCAGGCATGGTGAATAATTTGACCACAAACAAAGTTATAGGTTTCAACATGCCATAGTGACAGATGGTCTGTTCCTCCTCCTGTAAAGATCACTCTGGAAACCCCACAAGATCAAAGAAGTATTTCCCTTTTCTAACCTTACACTAAGATAATTTTTCTTTTATTTGTTCTTGAGTCGTTTCTGTGAATCTCTTCTATTGCTATTTCTCTTACAGTCTTTTGAGGAAATGCAATCTGGGGTTGAAACATAGACCCATGTCTCCCATCTTAGAGACAAATTTATGTCTAAGCTGTATAACCCAGGATTGTTTTCCACTTCCTGGGTCTGGATGTGCACCCACCCTGCTGTTATTTCCTCGCACTGTGAAAAATACCTCAGATGCACCACCTGGAAGCAGGCCACTACATGCTTCAGCCCAGTCCTGGGCATGAGTAGTTGGAGGCTTAGGGTTGAAGGATGCAATATGGGAAGATATCAGTCAATATCTGCTCAGATCACTTAATGAACCCATTGTGAATTCTGCCTCCATTCAATGTGGTAAATTACAAAGCTGGTGAATGTGCTGCTCCAAGTCCTAGTTGCAAATTATGAATTGTGAACACAGCGTACAGGATTAACATGTCCTTCTGAATCGACATATGTAAGGGATCTACACAGCTGTCTGGTGCCAGTGGGATCACTTAAGCATATGCTGTAAATAAGAGAAGGTAAGGGCTACAAACTTCCTTAGTTCCCTTTGAACCCAAACAATGGTGAAGGCTGAGAAAACCTAGGGAGGGGGTAGGAGATCCTTGCTAAAGAGCACAGAGAGGTTAAGATGATCCTGGCTCTCTGTTTGGGTTGCTGTATAGTACACAGCCATCATTCACTCATATCAGACTTTCTCTCTCTCATTTAGTGCTGCCCAAGTTCGAGGTCCTGGTGAAGTTGCCCAAGATGATCACTATTAAGGACAACGAGCTTCCAGTGTCTGTCTGTGGTCTGTGAGTTACAGAGCTCCAGTAAATCTCTCTTGCTTATCATTCACTCCTCCTTTCTGCCAAGGACCAAAAGAAGAGCTGGGGAAGGCTTTTTATACCTTTCCCAGGCATCCAGTGCAAATTTATTTCACTCTGTCAATCCTGAGCCTGCTACTTTGTCTGAGCAGTCAAAGTGAAGGGTCTTCTCTGTGTTCCTCAAAAGATGATGTCAAACTGGTCTGCAGCTCTCACTTCCCAGTTCATTGTATATTTTCTCTTTCTGTCTTTGCATTTCTTAAGTTGAAGCTTCTCTGCCAATCCTGAACCCTCAAATGCTCAAAGATATCAGATCAGACATCATTTACACTGGCGATGCAAACCCAGTGTTCTCATTTTTAACTCATAAATTGCTCGTTCTGAGCTCCTGGTTGCCTTTCCATTTCTTTACTGAATCCCCAGCAGTTAGTAATACAATAATATAAATTGTAAAATTTATATAAATTTTATATAAAATACAACCAGTCCTGGCTGAAATAATTTTCCAAAGTCAATCTTTTTCTGCAGACACCTCTCTCCTAGAACAGGATGGATGTTTCTTCCATGGGTAATGGAAGAATCTTACTATGGAAATGAAGGAAATATAATCACTAGAATCATTAAAATATCAGATTAGTCAGCCTTTAAGAAGTATTAGGAAATCGTCCACAGAGGTCTCTAGGGAGATGCATTTGAGTGTGATTGTGACTGATTGTCTCTTCATGTGATACATTAACACATTATGATTATAGGTACACCTATGGGAAACCTGTTCCTGGTTTAGTGAATGTCCAAGTGTGCCGTAAATTTTCCCATTCTGCTTCAAGTTGTTACGGAAAAGAGGCAGAGTCTGTGTGTGAAGAGTTCACGAGGCAGGTGAGTCCCAAGATTAAAATGTAGTGGTTTTTCTTATGGTTAATGGGCAATGTTGTCTTAAGAGAGGCCAAATCTGTGACTGTTGGGAGAGACTAGGACATCAGAGGTAGCGCTCTGTCCAGGGAAAAGCAGAGAATCTCAGAGGAAGTCAGGCTTAAGAGAGGGGCCATTAAACTGGAAACAGAACCGACGATGAAAACCCCACAACTGGAATCCTGACCCCATTGAGACTAGTGACAAATCTCCAGTTATCAGCCATGAGGTCCCTGCTATTGTTCCAAAAACCAAGAAAAGAATCTGTGAAAGAGTTTTGTGACTGTGAGAGGGAGTGTCAGGGAGCGAGGAGCAAAGATGAGGACAACACAAGAAGGCAGTATAGAGAACAAGGAACAAAGAAGATGCGGTAGTGCTCTACATGGGTCAAATACAAGAGAAAGGGCAAAAAGGAAAGGAGTGAAGACAGTGGAAGAAACAGGAAGAAAAACAACACTAAGGCAGGAGGAAGTTAACAGGGAAACCAAATGTGTGCCTTGGAGAACCTTTCTCTGTTCTGTCAGGTACCTCACAGAACAGAGAAAACTTACAGATTTAACACTCGGAAACAGGCTGAACACAAGTTCTTGCCTTGGAGACAACTCTTGAACATAAGTCTGGGATTTCATGGACAAAATTTACGCATGTTGCATTTGGGGTCTCTATTTCAGTCCCTCACGACACCAGTTTTGTTCACAGAATTCCAATTTTTTTCTCCAATGCCTTGCTTAGGCAGATGCTCGTGGGTGTGTTTCTGGTCTAGTGAGGACCAAGGTATTTCAACTCCAACGTAGGGGATATGAGATGAGCATTGAGGTACAAGGAAAGATCACAGAAGATGGCACAGGTATGTATCACATGGATATGGCAAAGTGGTGGCAGGCCCTAACAGGAGGGCCTGGCAAAGACAAGAAAGATGGACCAACATGACTAGAAATTCATTAATAATCCGTCTTTACTGATGCTCTGTCTCAGGAATAGAACTGACTGGAACAGGCTCCTGTGGTATCACACCCATCATGAGCAAAATCAGCTTTGACCTGCTGGACTCTCAGTACAGACCAGGAATTCCACTCTTCGGGAGGGTAAGGAAGTTCTGAGACCATGGACAATGAATGGCATTGCAAACACACGAGTGTGTAATCCCATTAGATGGAGGAGCAGTGTGTGCAGGTTACATGGCCCACCTTCCTCTGCCTTTGTACAGGCAGATGAATTACTGATAGTTGGGGCACTCTAAGAGGCACATGACCCTGACACTCCTGGCAGTCAGCCCAGTATAGAGGAGAAGGCCCATTGTTCTGACAGAGAGCAACAAACATGGACTATTCCACAAGGGAATGTTATCCATGTGCAAAGGGTGACCACAACACAGGAAGGTGTAGTGACCTCATCAACAAGAGCACAGTCCCAACTACTCAACCAAACTGAGCAGAGCAGGAGTGGTGACAATAACAGGTTCCACCAACAGTCTATTGACCACCTGACAATGTGAAATGATAGGTGAGGGCTAAGCCCAACCAAGAAAGTCCACTTAACCAGATGGGAACAGCAGAAGAAAGAACTAAGTGTAAGTCTACTGGGACAAGGCACAAGCCAGAAAACAGAGTTCCTGAACCAAGAGGCAAATGATAAGTGGTGGAGGTGCCAAATGAGGCTGACCAGGGGAATTAAAACTACTGATGAACTTAGGGTTCTGATAGATTATTTCTATGGACCAATCGGCTTGTTTTACTGAGAATTTTCTCAGTTGTTCCCTCAGACCACTCAGGACTTGCCTCACACATTTCTACATTCTTTTCTTTTGTTCTTCTCTGTCAAGAAATATCCTGCCTGGAAGGGAGGAAAGAGAGAAGAGGCTTTATTACTTAAGTATTGTTTTCTGTTGCTAGTCTAAAAAATGAAGTTTTTTATTGCTTTGTTAGGTGAAGCTGGTCGATGGCACTGATGAGCCAATTGCCAATGAAACCATCATGATTTCTGTGGATGGAGACAGATATAAAGGGAATTACACTACAGATGAGCAGGGACAGTCCTGGTTTTCCATAGACACTACCACCTTCACACAAGCCTCCTTGGAAATCCGAGTAAGTGGCAGAGACAGGGGTAAGCCTCTGTCTTTCTCATCAACAGAGGAAATACCTATGCATGGGTTATCAGTCTCTCTACCAGTTGGAAAATAAGGCAAGTTTCTTGGCAGGTCACCTCTCTTCTCTGTGTCTTCTGTGCATGTTCACTACCATCGTATAAGAATGGGAAATATAGAACATATCCACATTTTTTCTGTGGACTTTTATGTGACTTGTTACCTGGTTTTATTCAGCTATGAACTTCTTATTCCTCTTTCTCAGGCAGATCATAAACCTGAACTGAACTGTTACGACAGCAACTGGATCACACCGTCATATGAGCATGCCATGCGTAGGATAAGTCGGTTTTACTCCCCCAGTAAGAGCTTCCTCAAAATTGAGCCAAAACCTGAGACATTAAGTTGTGGCTCCCTCGCAGAGGTTCAGGTGCACTATATCTTCACACAGGAGGCTATAGGGGAGCAGAAGAAAATTGTCATTTACTACCTGGTAAGAAGTATTTGTGGTTACTTTGAACTATGGCCACAGAAAGTACTGTGTCCTCTATAGCTGTGTTCCATGATGAGGAACTACTGCATTGCTATATAACCATTAATGGTAGAGAGAGAGGGTTTGAAATGGAAAGTGTGACCTGCCACAGTGCAATCTAAACACATTTCCATAATGTTTCTCATTGCTCTCTCTTCTGTGAGCAGACATGGGTAGGGTGTACATGTTCTACTAAGAACAAAAGAGAGACAAAATATTGATGAAGAGAGCACTGTCTTGGGCACTGCCAACCAAGACTCTCATTTCATGGTAATCCGCTGCCAGGTTCCCCCATTCCAAATTCTAGTTTACCTATGATCACTAGTCAGAAACCAGCACCCTACAACAAGAAGATAAAAGATGAGAAGGGTAAGTACCTTCCACTCCATTTTGTCCATTGGTAGTCATCTGACTGATGAAACTAAAGCAACACTTGTAACTACACTACCAGAAAAGCCCAATAAACTTAGAGCTTAGGCTGAAGATCAAGCAATCACAGCAAGTTTGGGATACCACAGTAATTAGAATAGACTGTAGCATGCTGGCATTGAGAACTATGAATTTATTCAGGTTGGAAGTCAGAGAAGAGAGACAAATTGAACTGTAACCAAACAATGATATGTCAGTTTTGCTTGGGAGAATGGGAAGAATCAGGTGAATATTCAAATACGATGTCTTTCTCGCTTTGCTTTTCTGGTTCTCCCATTTAATGACACCAGGAGAATAAGAGTAGCTTTGGAGAACCAGAAGAAATCAGTGGAACAGACAATTCTAATCTGCTGGACTGTATAGAACATCAGGAGACTTAGGCTGATATTCAAAAAAGAGAATAGAAACCTGTGCTGGAGATGTCTATTTTCAAGACTGCTAATAGTTAATTGAAGGACAAGATACCTGTTTATCCTGGTAGCCTGGGAAAGATGGTCTTAAGCATGCACATACAGCAGGTAAACAAACAGTGAGAGACCTTCAAGTTTTATAGGAGTGAATCCCACACCTTGAAATTCAAATATGGTGCTATGGAATATATATTCCCCATGGAAAGTAATTGTATAAAAGGCATTTTTCAGCTGTGAAAAAAGGAATCTTTTTCTAGAAATGAAGAAATTACAGGTAGCATTGGGGCTGTTGCTTACTGCCTGAATTCAGGAACCTTATTCAAGCTCTTATTATTTGCAGCCTGTGCTCTTCTGTCCCAACTCTGTGGAGTTATGAAACTAATTCTGATTAAATATTTCTTCAGACTGCTTCACAATGCAACTGAGAGTGGAATTAGGAGAATTTATGACCCTCAGTCTGTTACAAATTTTTAGAAATGTGTGTAGAATCCCCAAACTTATGGGGGGTCAGAGGCAAAATGCATTCAAACCTGATCTATATATGTAATATGTACAAAAGCAAGAGAGGTCTGGTCAGTGAGCAAATACTGGTTCTCCCAGGAATGGGTATTTATCTCCCAAGACCCAGTGAATTCTAGTCTGGCACTTGCTTAATGCCTTCTTGGTGCTGATCACTGTTGGCAATGCTATTTATACTCACAATCTACAGATAACCCAGTGAATGTTCCTTCTCCTTACTTTCAACACCAGTAGCAACAATTACAGGAAGGTTTCTCTGTCACACAGGTGATGGCCAAGGGAGGAATAGTATTAGCAGACACCCATGATCTGACTGTGAATGCTGGAGATGGTGAGCAGTACTATGCATTTTTAGTATTTCTGATGATAATTTGGGTGCAGGGGGACATAGATAAATTATTTCAAAAAGAACATTTACTTTAATGTTCAATTAAAACATTAAATTTAGAGTTTTAATTTTCAAAATTAGATCTTCTGATGAAGGGGCTTGGATTAGTTTTGTTGTCTCTGAGTTCTGTCAGGTGCTATTCTTTTAATGATAAATTATTAGAAAATTCAACAAAAAATAAACATAATGTTTTGGCCATTTCCTAAACCCAGCACTTTCTGATGACCATTCTACCTATTCTGACTGCTGATGCTTACCAGTGTTGTGGGACTCACATGTCAATGAACAGAAAGAAATGTGTCTTTTTTTCTTTCTCTCTTTCCTTCATTTTTCTTGGTATTGTTTCTGCCTTGTAAGCATGCAAACCCACACATACCTATATTCGAACAAATACATTTAATTTTATTCCTATAAATGTCCAAGGATTACACATTTCAGTAACTGAGACTGGCTGTAACGCAGCTTTAAATGTCTTTGGACAACAAGACCAGGAGACATTTTGTAAGTCTATGAGAAGGAGTTGCTTTACAGTGGGTATAAAAAGTATGTGGAAGTAAAAGATCTTGGGTGCTGTATGTTTGTACAAATTCTGCATCCTCACTAGTAGCAATTACTTAACTAACACCCTGACTAATATCAAGAGATGCTCTGTTGCCTTATCTGGATTGTGACATAAAGTTCAGGCCCAGACAAAAGGAGTTTTGCAGCACAGAGGGTCATTTTCTGTTGTGCTGGGAGCAAGAGTTTAGTGTTCCAGCTAAATGCTTGCCTAGCAGTAACTTTGCCAGTTATTCTTTCAGCCACTCTGCAACCTTGACTGCTGCCTCCCTTTACAACATGTCTGTTACCTTTTTTTCCCCTCATCTGTTTTTGGTAGATCTTGGAGCTTGAGGGAGAAAGGGGTTGGGAACATCAAGAAATTATGCCAGATGTTAACTGGGGACAATCTGGAAGCTCTCCAAACTCACTTCATTTGGCTATTCATGATCACTCTTTGAATGCAGGTATCTTCAGCAGCAGCCATAGACTTCAATCATGTATCAGTATTCCTGTCCCTGCTGACTAAAACTATTCAGCATGAGTGAGCTTGACTTTTTTATCTAGGAAAGGCAAATGCATATATTGGGACCTCTTGTGTGTTGATTAGCCTTTTTTTCTCTCTATTAGCTCATGGGACATTTCAGCTGACCCTCTCTGTTGAGGCAGCAATTGCTCCCCTGGCACGGATGCTTGTTTACACCACTTCACCCAGTGGGGAAGTCATCGCCAGTTCAGCAGATTTCCAGGTTGAAAGTTGTCTCCCCAATAAAGTGAGTATATGTCACAGTTTGCGCAACTTATGTTTGTCTTGTGACCGGTAGTTCAGTTATGAGTTCCAGAACGGAGGCAGAACTCACAATGAGTTCATTAAGTGATCTGAGCAGATATTGACTGAGGATTTATGACCAGAATAAATTACAAAACTACAACTGTAAAAAGTGGGCAAGATAGAATAAAAAAGCAAATCACTCATCATTATTAATTACATTGGTCAAAGATGAATATGTATTACAAAAATTGCAAAACACTAACGGAGCTTAGTTCACAAGGCTAGAAGCATCAGTATATTAGCATGGAACAGTGTCTGGAAAAGTAGCTCCTTGAACTTCTTTTTGAATGTGCAGGTGAGATTGAATTTTGTACCCAAGGAAGGCCTTCCTGCCTCCAACACACACCTGAAACTCCATGCCACACCAAGGTCCCTGTGTGCCCTCCGTGCTGTGGACAAGAGTGTTCTCCTTATGAAGCCTGAAAATGAGCTCTCTCCCAGCTCTGTAAGTCTTGACTGCTTCTGGTAAGGAGCAAGTACAAGAACCAACCAAATACCTATTAACACAACTATAGACATGGGGCTATGTATTTTTATAGATGCATTCACTGCACTTGTTTTTCAGAAGCTGACATTTACCAAACGAGTGTTAGAAAGTATCTACCTCTGTAAGTGCTGACCTGCCACATTTTTCCCTGGTTTTTTGGTTTTTTTTGCATTTACCTAGGTGTATGATCTTCTTCCACTGAAGGAAATCCGAGGTTATAGCTTCAAAGGCTACTACCTGGAAGAAGACAATGAAAACCCTTGTGTGTCACTTGACAATATGGTACTAAATGGATTTGTCTACATACCCATTTCTCCCGATGGTGAAGGTGATGCCTATGACATTCTCAAAGTAAGCACCAACCTTGCCTTTTTCTTTTTGGTTCCTTTTTGGAATTTAGTCTACTCTACTTTTCTCACCTGTCTTGAAGGGCTTTCTAATGAAAACAAAACAAAACAAAAGAGCTCATTTTCTGTAAACTTACTAACTTTTGTATGCAAGAAAATAACCAAGCCCAGGCCCTGCATACTTAGTCCATCACTGGTACCTGAGTGTTTCTCTGAACCATTAAAACTTTGAAAGGTCTCCTCATTGCTGATAGAGATACCTGCAAAAGGGCTTGATTAAGGAAACAGTCCTGAGAAATTATTTCTAGTGCCATAATATTGGAAAATTTTCCTCATTCTTTCATTGTTTTCTCTCTCTGGTTTAAATAAGTCTTTATTAGAGTGTCAGTTACTTTGATAAGCCAAAAATCCACCTCTACCCATCTAAAGTGTCCTGCACAAGACTTTTTGGGTCCCCACAATCCCATGTGTTTCACACGTCATTTTCACACAGGCAGCTGTCCCCAAGGTAGACCTATGGCCTTAGTATTCCATCTGATCATGGCAGAATTTAGGCTTATCATAACATGATAGAGCCTCAACATCTGGGTTAAACCTGTCTATCTGGAATTTATATACAAGCTTTTGTTATTCTGATCACTACCATACTTAAGTACATCTATTCTTGACATACTAAATAAAGTTTATATTCAAACCAGGTTTTTTCATACTTTTTGTTCTTCTTTCTCTTTGTTTATTAGGAATTGGGCTTAAAAGTCTTCACTAGCAGCAAGATCCATAAGCCTGAAGTCTGCCAGCATTACCCAGGACACATGATGGAAAGGAGTTACAGTGGTTCTAGTACCTTCTTGATTTCACCTCCCACACAACTTCCTAGAATTTACTACTGCTTCTTTCCTTCCCTTTATATCTTTGAATATTAATTACATGAGTCAGATCTGATTCTGTTCAGATATACTGACCTAATTCAGGCTCAATCCCTTCTAGACTCAGTCCTGAAATATGAACCTGATGCCCCTCTGCCTGTGTCTTCCCAGCTAAACAGATGTGTCTGGCTAGAACTGTGTGTGCTTGGTGATTCCCATGCCAACCTCTACAGGAGGGATCTTGTAGGCACTAAAAGAGTCTTTCAGCACAAAGTAGTGGCCTTTTTTTTTCCATCAGACTTGAGTTCAACTATGGAAACCTAAAAAAGGAGTATCTGCTTCTAGGCAGCTACATTCTAGCAATAGCTGGAGGAACAACTAGGGCAGCAGTGGGCCAAGACAAATGGTCAATATTTTGCCACTGGGGGCTGAGAAATTTGGTTCTGTTTCCAGCTCTCCCACTCACATGAATGACTAGGAGGGGCTGTATATGTCACATCACTTCTCTGCAGATTCAGTGACTACAAAGATATAACAATGATATTACTTTTGTTTGTTTGTTTGTTTTCTCAAATAGTTCTCAGACTAGAAAGGCTATATAAGACTCTCATCTTTGTCACTTCCAGTGGAGTATCACAGCTCTGATTAGAAAAAGATAGCTTTTGGTCCAGTGATAGCTTCTAGCCTTCTATTTATAACAGATCAGATCTTTGGTTTCAAGATGAAGGATTTGTCATCAGAGTATGGCCCAAGACAGTTGTCTGCTTTGAGAAGGTGTAAAATCTTCTAAGGGTAATAGAAAAACCTTTCAGTAAGTATGCAGCACTGTGAGAAAGCATCCTCCAGTTTGGTTGCTAACTGCCAGAGATGTAAAGACCCATATTCATCTAAAAAAAATTCTGGATGGAGGGCTAAGTGTGGCTTGTGTTTCTGGTCATGTATAAACTCAATCAGTTCTTCAGCCAGATTATTAAACTACCTGGCACAGTAATATATGGAGACAATAAGTTTTGTGTTTGATTCTGTATTGCAACAGAAAGATACCCTCAATAACATCATCATACGTGGTCCTTTTGGCAATGCTTTGTTTGCTGGTAGTGAGGGAAGAATTCTCCACTCCATCTAATCTCTGTAAGAAGAGCAGCAACGTTAGGAAAAATTAAATACTGAGATGGCAACAGAGAAATGCATTTGTTTTTAGTGGCTAAGATTTCAAAGCTGTGCTTTCAATTTTAAAATTTTATCTAGGAATAGGCACTACCTGGAAGTATCCTCCTGATTTAGAATGGAATTTGACACATCTTTTCCTTTCTTCCTGTCATCGAAAAATTTCCTAGTCACTGCAATGAATCTACTTGAAGATTTGGAGTATGACATGGCAGAAGGTATGGCTGGTGATGATACTGTGGAAACTGTCCGGAAGTACTTCCCTGAGACATGGATCTGGGACATCGTTTCAGTGAAGTAAGTGTTTAAGGGAATGTAGAGTGTGGTCAGTAGGCCAAAACCTTATAGTTTTTACCAATCCATATGTTAAAGCATCAACGGAAATATCACTATTTCAGTGAAAGTAGTATTTCTAGTAGACACAGAGATTTTTTAAGGTCACTTAGTATAGGATCCTTTGGGAGAACATACAGAAGCCAGTGCCCATATCCCAGCTGGTCAGGAGTTTGCTGTCAGCAGACATTATGCAGTAGGCTAAGAAGAACATAGATGATCACCAGAATATAACTGAAATCTTGTTCTCTGTCCCTAACCAGCTCTGAGGGAAATGCTGATCTGGATGTGACCATCCCTGACACCATCACCGAGTGGAAAGCCAATGCATTCTGCACTTCAACAGACACAGGCTTTGGCCTGTCCCCAACAGTGTCTCTCAAGGCCTTCCAGCCCTTCTTTGTTGAGCTCACTATGCCCTACTCTGTAGTGCGTGGGGAGTCCTTCACGCTGAAAGCCACTGTTTTCAACTACCTGACCGCCTGCATCAGGGTAAGGCATTTGCACAACTTTGCTCAGTCTAACAGGTTAGAGAAGACTTCAGTCTGTCATTATAGCATGGTTTCCCAAACCAGATGACTGATCTCTAACTATAATTTCATATAGGTGTAGGTATGTAGGAATCCTTGTGGTATTCAATGAAGAAGGAGTATGTTTTCCTGCTGAAGTTTTGAAAGCTGCGTTAGATTCAGGACCTAAAGCTCTGCTGCTGAGACCCCCACCCTTGTCATTACAAATTTATGTCACTGTCCTATAGAAATATGAGACTTGGGTTATTCACAGACCACAGCATCATTTCACATGGAAACTCCAGGTTCACCAGATACCTGGTTCAGCCTTTATCTCATCTTGCAAAATATCACAGCAGATTTGCTGGAATATGCAGACTTCCTTTGATTTGTTGCTTCTGTCTCTAAGACACGGAGCAGAGCTATATAGCTCCACTATTCTTGTCTGCATTTTTTCACCAGTGAAAAAGTTGAGAGAATTTAGAAAGTGATTGGTATGAAATCTCAACCACCTTTGCTCAGTTTTTTATAAACACAGATTTTCATTCTGAAAGGAATGAACCTGAAACAAGGAGGGGCACTGATCCAGTCATTCCAATGCACTCTCATTTATTTCCCTGTCTTTCCTCTTTTGTTTGCTATTTTCAGGTTCCTCATTCCACTTTTCCTTGTTCCCTTACTTGGTTTCCCACTGCTAGTGTTTTATTTTCACCTAACTAGTCATGAGTGGGGTTTTAATTCATGGCGCAAGTGGTCTGTGCTATTAATTTTCCCAGAATTGATTTTCTTTCCAAAGGTCCTGTTCTCTACACTTACCTTATGATTTTACACATCTCAGTCATTTCCCCCTTTATTAGGCAGTTCTTTTTCTGCAAAACCCGTGAGGTTCTTAGTCTCACAGTATAACTGGCTCCACTCCCCATTTCCATGTACTGCATTGCCTCCAATAATTCCAGCTTCTCTGCAAGTCCAAACTTCATGTCACCTGTCTGTGCAACCAACAGGTCAGTGTGTCCCTGGCTGAATCTACTCATTTCCTGGCTATACCAGCAGAGAAACAGGAAGAATCCTACTGCATCTGCATGAATGAAAGAGTAACTGTGGCTTGGGCAGTAACACCAAGATCTCTAGGTAAGAAGCTGGACTACAAGAAGATACTGAGATCAGATATCTGTGTAGGGCATCAGATCTGTGGTGTGAGGAGCTAGGTAATTCCAAACCTGTTTGGAAGGATCTTCTCTATGTCAGAAAGGAGAAGGCCAACCCTGAGGTTGAGATACTACACTGTGTGTAATGTTTCCAGGTCCTAAACCAACCATATAAGTGTTGCAGGCCATTGCTTTCCTGACACATAAATAAAAATCACAAATTCCCTTAATGCATGCAAAGCACTCAGATATTCCAGTTGTGGAGTTAAGAATGTCTTGGCTTGATGTGTCTGGGTCTGAAATTTTTTAATCAAAGCTTGCTTTGATGGTCCCAGAACAAGACCATTTGATTTACAAGACCTGCCCCATCATTACTCTTCTGGCTGATGGATCACCTGCTTGTATGGCCATCTCAAAGGAGGTGGCCTGGCAGGCTGCAGCTGGATCAAGATAAAACACTGTCTCAAATTTAGTTCTCCTCTTGGAAAAGCTCTGTAATGCATCAGGGAGTGCCCAGCACAAACACAAACCCACATATCCCTGGCTCTGCCAGGCAGGGCTGACTGAACTGTTTCCTCCAGGGCAGGTGGAGTTCTCGGTGAGCACTGAGGCCCTACAGAACCAGCAACCCTGCGGGAATGCAGCTGTGGAGACCCCTGAGAGAGGGCGGAAGGACACAGTCATCAGACAGCTTCTGGTAGAGGTACGTGGGCTGCTAATTTTAGTGGCACAAAAAAGTGCCAATAGCAACAGCAACAGTTGCTGTATGATAAAGGTTTTCTGCTTTAGCCATGACAGCAGCAATAATGGCTTGTAGGACTCTAATTCTGCAAGCTGGCATAAAAGAAGTATTGACAAATCTAGCTCAGGCCAGTAGAGCCCATAACTCATAAATGTTGACATCTCGTAGTAAAAGCAGGGTTTTACGTTACGCAGTGGGACAGAAATAATAAGGCAGGCAATAATGACAGGTTTTCTGGGACATCAAATCAGAGATAAATAAGAACTCCTTGGTATTACCTGTAATAAATCAAAGGCATGGGTTGTAAATGGAACACTAGTCAGAAATCTTATGCTTCTCCTCCAGCACACAGCTAGTACTCTGAACAGTCACCACAGTCTACAAATATTTCTGAACAAAACTGACATCGCTGTTTCAAACTGGTTTTATTACACTTTTAAGAATGTTCAAAACAGTGTAACTAACCTTTTATTTTTTTCATTCTTTTGTACGCTTTTTTTGCTAAGCAGTGTTTTGCACTGATAAAAGCATAGCTTTTCACATGATTAATTGCCAGTCATAAAATTAATCCACGGTATAAGACTCCCTGTGATGCTATTAGCAAACAAAGAGTACTAGCTTGTTGTATAATGAAATCTATATAATAATAATAACTCCTTACATTGCAGACATTCCAGTTTGCAGTAAGGCAGATTTAGGACTCATGTAACTTCAGAAAATGTTTTGATAACCTGAATGTAATGATGGCACAACAATCCTATCTGATAGTCACTTTTTTTCTTTTTTTTTAAATATTTACAAATGGATTTGTATGTATAATACATGATTAACTGTTGAACATTTCAGGAAAATTTCCTGATTTCATATATACCTTCTGGAAAAAAGACTGTTTATTTTTTTCTTTGAAGTTACTAGAAGATCAGCACTGTAAAGTCTTCTCTCACAGATGGCAGGGGAACGAAAATTACGGAATGAGCATCAAAGATGCTTCTGTCAGGGTGTCTGAGAGATTGCTCATCTTATCCTGTTTTTGTAATGTGGTAATTAATCTACAGCAAGTCCTGACTGGATGGAGTCAGAGATTAGCATCCAAGGCTTAACAATTAATTAGTAGGGATGGATACAGTGAAACACGCTTGGGGTGAAGCTGCATTGTCACAAACATATGGATGACAATATTCCCTACAGTAGGCAGTGCGTCCCAGAGAGAGAGAAGGGAATGTGCCAAAGGCCCTGGGGCATACTGTTGCCCCTCCAGAAACCCAGCCTTGCTGAGAGCTCTTTGGGAAACAGGATGTTTTTTCACCCAGGAATTTCTCATCTGTAAAGGAAAATCTTTCAAATAATTACAGTGCATGTTTTAATTTCCTGTTGAAATGTTCAAAATCAAACACAACAATGGATTTCTTATTTAGTTGCATATCACAAGGACATACTGAAACAAACGTGAAGGTGCCATTGCAAACAGAATCATTGAGTTCTGTCATAGTTTGTCTGAGAAACTTTTTCTTTTTTCTTTTTTCTCCTACTATTATAATACTTTTCTGTCTTTTCCTACTGAAGAATGAGACAATGAATTTTAACTGTGTGAGAAGGAAAAGACAATAACACCATTGTTTGCATACCAGAAAAAATTTTCCATGGCCAAAAGCTGGAAAACAGTAATGAAGCAACAGGAACTCTCCTATTTGGAGGTTAAAAAATGATTCAGGGATCTCCCTAAAATAAATTCTGACAAAAAAATGTTTTATAGTAAACATTTAATTCCTGAGATTTTTGCAAAATATTTTCACCTATCTCAACAGAAAAGAGGGATTCTTTTCTGACTTCAAAAAATAGTCTAGGAGTTTTTGAAACAGTGGGATAGAATCACCAGTTGACTATGGCATGTATTTAAATTTTTGTCATTGCAGCATGTCACATGTGGGTGCATTGGAATGCTTTACCACCTGCAAAAGTTCTTGCATAAATATCCTACCAGTGTCCACAGCACTCGGCCATCACTGCAGCTGCGCTGGGCCGCAGTGCGTAGCACCTTGAAAGACAGGGTCCTGTGGCTCTGTTAGCACTGTTGGCAACAGCACCTTGCATATTATCTGCATCATAACTTGCGAATCTGCAGGGCTTCTCTCAATAATAAGAAAGGAAAGAATATGTACTGCATTTCATACTTGTAATTAGCCGGTATGTTATAGTCCTCAATTATCCCTGGTTTAGTATACGGAGGAGAAAAATTTGTAAGTCGTTTCCAAAAAGTCCCTTTTAGTTTCCCTTTTGATATGTCTTCCTTTTCTTTGTTGTTGTTGTTGCTGCTGTTGTCCCTCATTTTTTGCTTTTTCCTCTTGCCCTGTTCCCCAAGCCGGAAGGGACAGAAGTGGAAACTACGTACAACTCTGTGCTCTGTGCATCTGGTAAGAGCCCTTTGCTTTCTAAGACTTTCTTTGCTGTGGTAGAGACTAAAGACAAAGAGAGAAGAAAAGGTTTTGAATGCTTCACTCTGAGAAGAAAGGTGTAGGAAAGTGATAAAATTAAACAAACTGGATGTATGTCCAACTCTTAGTGAAATCAATTCTTCCTAGAGGAGGAGAGCTGAGGATGTAATAGTGTCAACAATTATAGAGACAGAAGCTTATCTCTTAGGAAGTGAGGCTGGCCAGGTCCCTGCAGGGAGAGGATATTTGGGATTTAATAAGGTTATCTCTAATGCCTTTCATTCAACAGGTGTAAAATCACAAACTAGACTCTGCAGTAAGCTGGGACAGCCCACTGAAGCAGAAAAGACCAGAAAAATAGGTTGGAAAGTGTATTTGTCCATGAAGGCCAGCTGATAGTGCCATGCAGATGTCCATGACAATCTGTGTGTGAGGATATTGAAGGCCCAACACAAAATTTTCAGGATGGGAAGCTTCATCCACAAAATTACAGATGAATGGATTTCTTGAAGGCAGGAAAACCTTGTTCAGGGGACAGCTGCTACCCATGCATATAGATATATCCGGAATTGTAACCAAATTAATCTGGTTTTTTATCCCAGAGAAGTCAATGCCAGAGACAGTCTCTTTGGTTCTCCCAGAGACTGTGGTGGATGGCTCAGCCAGAGCATATTTCTCAGTGCTAGGTGAGTGAAATATCCTTAAAGTGTCACATGCTATTTTAAAACACTGTCACTTCAGACTGTGCCCAGTCTAATGGCTAATTTACACTGTAAATTGTCCCATTCCCCAGGTGACATCATGGGCACTGCCATGCAGAACCTGCACCAGCTCCTCCAGATGCCATTTGGCTGTGGGGAGCAGAACATGGTCCTGTTTGCACCCAACATCTATGTCCTGGACTATCTTAACAAGACAGAGCAGCTGAGTGAAGAAGTCAAATCCAAGGCCATTGGATACTTAGTGAGCGGTGAGATGGGACACAGCTTTTGCTTTTCTGTTCATCCCTTCCCTTGGCAACTGGATAAGGACACTATTGTCCACTGGCAGGTATGATCTGTTGGAGGTTGTCTCTAGAAAGGAACATGATACTGGTAGGTGAGATGTATATAATACAGTATCTATAGGAAAGAATCCTGTGTTCAAGTGAAAGTACAGGGTGAGAGACAACAGCATCCAAACAGGAACACGGGAAAAGTCCAGAACTGGCAATAACTCAAGATTTCTTTCTGAAAGAAAGGGTTATATGAAATACATAAATCAGACTATACCTATTAATCATGGCAGCTGCTTATGTAGATCTCAAATCCTCCTTAGGATTGAGATTTAGAAAGTATTGATCACCTTTGACCAGGGCAGAATTTGAACATGCTATCAAGGGCATGTTGACAGACATAACACTGGTACATGTGCACATGATGGGTATATACTACTAGAAAGGGGCTGTTTTGACTCATTTTTTCAGGAATATTGTGCTTCCTCCAATGAAAATTACCCTGTTTTCTGCATCCTTCTTCTATGTAAGGCTTACATTTTTTATCAGTCCTCCTCAGGGAACCATTCTCTCCTTTCAAGTCTGGGATACATTTACGTCTCCTCATCAAGTCTAATGCAGAGATCAGCAATGACCCCAGTTACTCAGTTTCCAGGTGTTTTAGGAGAGTGGAAGAGCACAAAAATGGAGATACTCAGAGCTGTGGGTTTGCCTGAACTTCCACTGTAATACTGAGCAACATAGCTCACACTTCTGCCATTAGTTACGGGGGACACTGTGCCCCATGTCTGCTACATTTTGTTTGCATGGCTCCTTGAAAAGTACAGTAGAAACTCAAATATTTTTTCACTCTCCATTTCAGGGTATCAAAGGCAATTGAAGTACAAACACTGGGATGGTTCTTACAGTACTTTTGGGCCACGTTATGGGCAAGTTGGAAATACCTGGTAAGACTTCAGTACCACTGACTTTTCATTACCGCTTTTCATGCCCTCCCTTTCCTCAGTGTTCTCTTGTGCTTGGGCATTGTGGAGGTTGAAATGGAGTTGGAGGTGAAGTTATTTTCATGGCATCATAGAATAATCATGTGAGACAATAGGGCAAGGAAGGATGTTAAGGGAGGTGCCTTTTAGGTTTGCAATGCTGTACTGATAGCTACTTACCTCCTCTGACACCCTTCTTCAGCTCAAGTGAGGGTGGCCTGCAAGATGATATAGCGAGTTCTTGTTAGCAGAAGATGATGAATCCCCACAGTGCCATTGCCCAGCTACCTGTAGTCCTCAGGGCTATGAATAGCAGACTCCATTTAGCATTGGTCTCTACCTCATAGCTTCCAACCAGCCCACTGTGATCAAGTCTTGTAGCCTCTACTGATTTCCTCCAAAACGGTAATGCTCATATGGGTCCTATGACCTCTGATGGATACAGGACCTGCTCAGGATGTCTTGGTTCCCTCTATCACTTTCAGGCTCACAGCCTTTGTCCTCAAGTCTTTTGCCCAAGCCCGGCCCCACATCTTCATAGATGAGAAGCACATCCAGGATGCTTTGATCTGGCTTACTCAAAAGCAGAAGGATAATGGCTGTTTCCGCAGTTCTGGAACACTCCTGAACAATGCCATGAAGGTAATGTGTCTGCCTGGTTGGCTTCATGTAGGTTTTGTCAGGCTGCAACTTGAACATAAGTCACTCTGGGACCAATGGAGCTGTCTTATCACTTGGGGGTTGGGGAGGAGTGGGGGGCTATCACAGAAGCATGAAGAAGTCAGCAGCATCTTCTGAAGGATTTACCGTGAGCGGGAGACTAGGAAGGATTTGTCTCTGCAAGATGTAGATATGACGCATAGAGAGAAGCCAGTGGTGCTGTGTAGGATCAACAACTACTTTTGTGTTTCCCTGCAGGGTGGAGTGAATGACGAAGTCACACTGACAGCCTATATCACTATTGCATTGCTGGAGATTCCTCTGCCTGTAACTGTATGTGTCCGCACCCCAACCTGAGCCACAGATGGTACTAACCTAGTCCTACTAGTGTCTCTCCCTGCCAAATTATCAGGTCTCTTTACCTTTTGAAAGAAGAAATCCTATCTGAATAGTCTTTCTGTTTAAGTGTAGACTGAACTAACACTTTTCCTCCATTTTCTTTCCCTGTCCAATCCTTTCTCCCACACAAACATTTCGCTTAACATTCTTCTGAGTTCTTTAGTGAGCATTAATTGATTGATTCCATACAGCTTGGATTAAAAATTAGTTAAATAATATTTAATTCTCTTAAGTGAGCCAAAAAGTTTTCTACCTCTACAAAAATCTCCTTTTATTTCTTGTAATGGTACATTCCTGTTGAACTGCTTTTGTTGTGCAGGCAAAACAGCACTGGCATGTAAAAAGGAGTGGCACACTTAGGGTTCATTCTTATTTTCTCTGCCTCTTCTAGATTGTTTTGTGGGAATTCCCCATCCTTAATGTTTGAAGAATAAGGTATACCTATAGGTAATAAAGCATACCTATAGAGAATACCATAATGTCACTCTGTGAAAAGCCTGAGGACTATTTAAGAACAATGAGGGCTTGGTCATTCCGATCCCCTCACTTTGAGATGAGGCTGTGGTGCAGGTAAAATTGTGGTATGAATTGCAGCAGAAAGACTGCTGAGCCACGGTGGATGCCAGACTGCCATAATTCCTCTGCTCCAAATGTAGTGGGGACTGCTTTGTTTTCCAAGTTTTTTCCTGTGTAGCAAGAACCAACAGAAGGAATTATTTTGTCAGTGAGGTGAAATGCATGGCAATAACTTCACCGGAAAAGTATTCTTTCTTTGGTATGTGTTGTCTTTAGAAGAAAAGCTCTCAGGCAGAACTGTATTGGATAACAAAGATGTTATTCGTCTCCCTGTCTGAGCCTAAAACCACCACTGAATGTGAAGGAAGGGCATTGTCAGAATTTGAGTGAGATGTGGGTGCATTTCAAGTTAAGCTGCATGAAATTCTAAGTTTAACACAGCCCTTAAGTCATTATGGCTATTGGCAACTACACAGAATATTTCTATAAGTAAAGTAAGCTATATTAAACCCTCATAAAAATCTGATTAGCAGTGTTTTGAGCATGTGTGTCTACTGCCACATCCTGTAATTAGACTGAACTCCTCCCCAATGCTTACCTTACAAATAGTAGTAAGCATATAATACTTTAGGTGAGGCATAGACAACCAATTTTAGTTTTGTTGTTTGCTTTTTCAAACACAGCTGAATTGCATCTCCAAAAACGATCACGAAAGATTTCATCTTCCAGTAGACACCCAGTGAAGGCAAAGTACGAAGCCGCTGAAAAATATATCTTTTACTTCTAGATCACTGATTAAGCTGTAAATGTGCTGTTGAGATTCAGATCATGAAATGCTCTCTCCACAATATTATTGTTTCAATTTTATAGCAGTTTTTCCATAACAAATGAGAAGTAGTCATGTGTCTGGCTGCAAGGTCATGGGCTTACAGCATCTGTTAGTCCGTTACTTAACACTGTGTAAAGAAGTTACATTTTTTATGATTGCACTCGCAAACCGTACTTGAGATTCTGTCTTGGGAAAGACACACATTGTTAATGTTAATGTGTCACAAAAAATATTCCAGAAAATACAAAAAAAATTTCTTTCTTATGCAGAGATAGTTTCCTGCCAAACTAGAATCTACATTATCAGCTTCCAGCAAAATAATTTTTTTCAGAAGGTCCTAGAAAAGGGGAACTAAACAATAAAAAGTAAAGGACAGAGCAGAGGGTAAAAGCACAGAAGAGTCTCAGGGTAATAGCTGAAGGAAGAAAGCAAGTATTCAGGACATCTACAGAAAGGAAGTAATTGGGAAAAGCCATTAACGAGACATATTAGAGAAACGTTGATACAAAATAAGGAACAGCCTTTGGCTGCCCATTTGTTCTAGGAATTACTGGGCCTGGAAGGGAAGGGATACACAATAGTTCAATATTAGTCAGAGCGGAAAGTGGGGTTGCTAAGGGTCCATAGGTACCATCCAATTCCTGATGTTCTAAGATGGGCCTCACTGTGATCTCTGGCTGCTCCAGCTTAGTCTCTCTCTCTTCCCAGCACTCAGTGGTGCGGAATGCTCTGTTCTGCCTGGAAACAGCAGCAGATCAGAAAGAAAACCACGTGTACACCAAGGCACTGCTAGCATATGCATTTGCCCTGGCCAGGAAAATGGACAAGCGGAAGACATTGCTTGACTCACTTGAACAGGAAGCCGTGAAAGAGGGTGAGTAGTCCTGGTGGGACGTCTCTTTCATTTGCCTTACATCTTCCCTTGATAAAATGGCCTTTGCTGGTGGGGCAATTGTTAATGTAGGAACTGGCTTCTGAGGGTAGGGAAAGATGGAGGGACAGGAAAGATTTGTGCAAAGGGATTACCTTTCTGAGAACTCCCTCTCAGTCCCAAGTCCTGAATCTCTGCTTTGAGGGAGTTCACTGGGAAGCACCAGGCACCATCCCCTCGGTAATGAACTACAGAGTAGTTCTGCTGGCACTTCTCCTTAGTCCACTCCTCTTGCCACACCAGGCACCACTTAGCAAAGGCTGAATAATGTTAATTGGCACTTCTTCCTTCCAGGGCACGGGCTCAACATAGAACAAAGTTGACTTTGCACAGCACAAGACAGGTAAATCAGAGAGGTGCTGGATGAGCTGAGAGAGAAAATGAACCTACAGGTCATTGTGGAGGCCATAGCATTATCTCAGACTCTTCTAGGAATTCATGTAACAATTCAGAAGCACTCTAGTTAAATCAGACCAGACAGTGGATTTGCTCAAATGTTGGTTAGCAGGGTTATGAGGGAAGTATCCCCTACACTTTTTGCCTTCTCCAACTGCAAGTGACTCTCAAGCTGTGGTCACATTCTTTGAGCCATTTTGTCTCTCAGATTCTATCACTGCCTGATGGCAGGATCTCTACTCAAAAACAGAGAAAGCAGCATCCGTAGTTCCCTGAGGTGCCCAAGCCCATAAGTGTCTATGTGAATCTGGAGTCTAGAACAAAGTGGTATCCAGGCCTGAGACTCAGCAGTCTCATACTAGCTGTAAACCTGCAAAATGTGTAAACCTAACCCTTCCCCCTTCATCCTGCATGATAGATGCATCCTGGAGACTGCATCCTCCCACCTGGAGTTGCAACAGATCAAGAACTCCACTGCAATAACTAGTAATAATTGCTTGTTATCTTGTCTCCATGCTCCTCACCTGCTGTGAAGATGGGTCTGTTCATTGGCAGCGGCCTGGGAAAGAGCCAGAGGTTGATCCCCCATACTATCGCCACCGAGCTCCCTCTGCTGAAGTGGAGATGACAGCCTATGTGCTCCTTGCTTACCTCAGCTCTCAGCCAGCACCTTCCCAGGAGGAGCTGTCATTTGCATCTCGTATTGCAAAGTGGATCAGTGGTCAGCAGAATCCCAATGGAGGCTTCTCCTCCACCCAGGTGAGCTACTTCACATCAATGTTGGAGGATGGGACATGTCAAAGAGCCAGGTGGGAGCCCATTAAGGTTTGCCAGGAAGGCAGGAACATTAGACCTGCAGTATATCCACGCAGTATTCCATGCAATACCCACCATGGCTGCCAAGTGCTCCAGAAGCTAGAGGCAAGAATGTCAGTGCCTCTGGGAAGGGAGCAGGAACATGTAAAAGCTGCTCTTTGACTCTGTCTTTTCTGTGTAACACTGGAGAAAGTGAAGGATGGAGGGGAGGGTGCCACAGAAAGGCACACTTGAGAGAGGGCAGGCTATGGAAGGGCTGACTGCACCCCTCTGGGTGCCGGGATCTGTCTCTTTCAGGACACAGTGGTGGCTCTCCAAGCCTTGTCCCTGTACGGAGCTCTCACTTATGCCAAGAGCAGGGCAGCTTCCAAAGTGAGGCTGCAGTCTGGAGGGAACTTCCAGCAAGACTTCCAAGTGGATCCCACAAACCGGCTGCTGCTCCAGCGCGTGTCCCTTCCCCGGGTGCCAGGGGAGTACGGCGTGGAGGTGTCTGGTGAAGGATGTGTCTACCTGCAGGTGAGGGAGATAGGGACAGGAGGCATCCTGGGAGGGGAGCCCCTTGCCAGGCAGGAGGCATGGAGAGGGCAGAATCATAGAACCCTCAAGGTTGGAAAAGACCCTAAAGATCATCAGGTCCATCTCCATCTGGAGAAGAAGGGACAGGAGAGAGGGGAGAAGTGGGAGGGAAGGCTCTGTGTAAAGGGAAGAGGAGAAGAGCAGAGTTATGTGGAAGAGAACGAGTGGGAGGGAAGGAGGGAAAGACCTGGAGTGTGGAGGAGCTGTGAGAATGGGAGAAGTGGGGAGGCTGGGTGGGGGAGATCATCCCCTTTCTCCAGCATTGGGCATCACACACCCGTGCTCACACGTGGCTGCTGCCTGTCCCCTAGACAAGCCTGAGGTACAACGTGCAGCCCACGCAGGAGGATGCACCTTTCACGCTTCATGTGTACACCATCCCAGAGACATGTGTGGACTCCAAGGCTCACAAGGTCTTTGACATTGGCATAAATGTCAGGTGAGTCTGTGTTTTGGTCGGAGCATTCCTGTCA
>NW_020956298.1:4955-7487 GCF_003031625.1 Empidonax traillii | reverse complement strand
GAAACTTAGAATCGTCTAACTTCCATCAGATTAGCAACCTTTTCTGTTTCCTCTTTCCAGCTCTCAAATACCTGGTTTCACCAGATCCAGCGGACAGAGGTGAACCCAAATCATGTTTTGCTCTACATAGAGCAGGTGAGGACTAATTCAGGGCTGCCATGGGGCACAGAGTGAGCTCTGCAGCACACTGGCAATAACATGAACAGTGATGGAGAGAATTGCTAACCATCTCCAGGCTTGTAAACACGGATCGTAAGCCTCTTTGCCACCAACCTTGTATGTCTCATAGGAGACAACTCTGTCCCAACCTTCAGCAGGCTTTCCCTCCACAGATCAGGCCTTGTGATGTCTCCACCAGCAGAGCTTCCCTCAGTGTGGGAAAAGGTTTCCCCTTACCCTTCAGCCAGGTCCACCGCCCCTCTGTCCTGCCAGGGCCAAGGCACAGGTGGCAGGGGAGAGTGATGGGGCCTGGGGCAGTGTGGAGGCAAAGAGGAGCCTGGGACAATGTGGAGCCACCCCTGACCTTCCACCACTTCCCTTCCCCAGCTGAGCAGTGAGACCCTCAGCTTCTCCTTCACAGTGGAGCGGGACATCCCCGTGCAGGGCCTGAAGCCAGCCCAGGTGAAGGTCTATGACTACTACGAGACAGGTGAGTGGGGGCTGGTAGTGCCAGAGGGAGCAAGGGTGGGCAGTGGGACACGTGGAGCGGCACAGGAGCTGTGGGGACCCACAGCTGCCGCTGGCCTGGGCCATCACCTTGTTCTCTCTGAGTGCAGAGGGGCCCAGGGTAGAGCTGTGGGTGCTGAAGGTCCTGTGTTCAGGTCTGGCCCTAGAGCACAGCCATGCCTGTGTTCCCAGGCAGACCTGCTGCTCCTGGTGTCTCTGCTGTCCTGGCTGCTGTGCCAGGCTGGCAGCAACAGAGTTGTTTGTCCCCACCCCAGTGTGCTGGGAGAAGGTGCCTGAGCAGCCCTTGGGCGCACTGGGGTGGAGACCTGCTGGAACTGCTTGTGAGGGGTGGCTCTGCCTTGCTGCCACTGCCCCCACACGGGGCTGTGACTTCCCCCACTCCATCTGGGATCAGTGGAGAGAAGCTGGGGATGGTGTCAGCAGCCTGCTGTGGAGCCTGGGAAAAGCATCTCTGCCACCTGTCCCTCTGCCAGCAGTGCCAAGGGTCACAACAGTTCACTCTGTCCTTTCCCTTCTGTTTTCCAGATGAGTTTGCCACACAGGAGTACAGCGCTCCCTGCACCACAGGTAGGTACCGAGACCCCTTCGCTTCACAGTTCTTTACATCTTCTTCATTTTATTTTCTAGTCTTCCAGGCAGTGCTTCTCTCTTCATGCTTGAATTTGGATTACATTTGCCCAGTTTGCAGGCACAGATATTGCTTGAAAATTGAGAGCATGCGAGTTACACTGTTGTTGTTTCTGAAGAGATGGCAAGTTTGCCTTTGGTAGCTACTATCTGGAGCAACAGCTGCTTCCTGCTCAGCTCCCTGCTGCCCAAGCAGGAGGGGTGTCTCTCAGGAGGCAGGTAGCCTCTTGACCCTAGGCAGCCAGCCCTCAGTCTTGGCTTGGAGACTGAGCTGGCAGGGCAGAGATACCATGGTCTTTGGGGGGTTCTCTGCAGTGCAAGGCCACATGTGTTTGGCTTAGGAGCTCAGGTGGGAGATTCTGGAAAAGGCCCTGACCAAGGATGTTTCTCCTATCTTATATGGAGTCTTCCAATATGAAGAATGGCAGGTCTTGCTTCCCCTCAGTTGCCCACTTTCACGTGTTTGGAATATGGAGGCTTCTGGGAAGCAGAGTGGTTTTTCAGAGGGCCTGACTGTGGCATCTGAGGGAAGAGAAAAAATGATCTGGACTTGGGGAAAGCAAAAGCTTTGTCACTTGCTGGGGGTAAATGGTGAAATTTATCTCCTTTCGTGTTCTTACCTGGTATCTTGGAAAAAAGCCTGAACTCCCACACTTTTACTCCATACTGCTTGCTAACCTGGGCTGTGTCCGTAGGTACAGATGTGTTCTGTCGATTTTGGACCTATAGCCTCACTTCACGGAAAAATGTCCATAAGTCCTAAGATAGACATTGCGCGGATAGTAAAGCATTTCCAAAGGATGTATTGGTGTCATCTGGTTATTCAGTCTGAGACTGGTGGGGAGGCTTTAGATTTTAGGCTACTCTTCCCCATTTCTGTTAAGAGGCAGAGTTTTTATCTTCTTTGAAAAGGGTATTGGGAAATTGCTATTTAAGGAGTTCATCCACTGGTCTAGGTGTACAAAGGTGGTCTGCACTGACTTAAAAGGCAAATCTCAATTGCCAAGCTTCCTTCCCTGCCCTGAATAGTAAGGCAGTAGAGTGCCGTAGGTTCCTTCCACTCTTGACAGAGAAAGAAATAGAGTATGTCTCACTGTTGCACAGAACATCCTTGCCTGTTTGCACTGTGCTCCTGTGTACATCTCAGTTGTGACAAATCCTACTCTGTTTATCTCTCCCAGTGGATCAGAATGAATTTCAGCCCTCTCTCAACCTCAC
>NW_020956298.1:0-4495 GCF_003031625.1 Empidonax traillii | reverse complement strand
GAGTGCCGTAGGTTCCTTCCACTCTTGACAGAGAAAGAAATAGAGTATGTCTCACTGTTGCACAGAACATCCTTGCCTGTTTGCACTGTGCTCCTGTGTACATCTCAGTTGTGACAAATCCTACTCTGTTTATCTCTCCCAGTGGATCAGAATGAATTTCAGCCCTCTCTCAACCTCACATAGCCCTGAAGGTGAAATGAGTATTGAGTGCCGTGGATGACTGTCTGCCCTGGTGAAAATAGCAACTCTCTCCTGTTCTGTGCTTCTCACACAACCTGGCTTCCGAATCCACACCTTGCTCTCTCTATCTTTTGTCCTGAAAGGGGTAACTGATGCATCTCTCTAACTTCTCTCCCCTCCCATCTTCTTTCATCCTTGCAGAGGAAGTAGACCAGGGCAATGCATGAAGAATACTCCCAGATGCTGGAACCCACCTGCCTCACTACCACCCCAACCTATGGAGTGACATGAATAATGCCTGCAAGGAATGGGAAATTAACTTTACAAATAAATTAACTGTACTCACCAATGATTTTTGAACAGTTTATTCCCAATTCTGATTTTTTGTGCTCATCTTTCAGTCACAGCTTTAATCTCCCTGGCTTCTTAAGTTGAAGAGTATCCTATCCAGGAATGCCTGTGTGCAGTGTAGTAAGGCTGACAAGTGAGGAAGAAAAAAAAGAGGACCGAATTATTTAAGTTGGGGTCAGCCTTTCTAATGTATCTCTGTCTTTGCTATGTTCTTTGAACTTGTCACCTGTGATCCTGTATAATCAATGTAGAAGGACAGGTACTTCTTGGGAACAATTTCTCTCCCCTGGCTTAGAAACCATAACCATGATAGAATTGGTCTCTGCTGATGGCTATCCATGTGTCCCGCAAGTAGGCAGCCTGGATGATCAGCTAATGTTAAAAGAAATTCAACCTCTGTGATCTTCCCTGTAGGCAGCCCTTCTGGGATTGTTTCTTGTTTGTAGAAGAGTGGGAAGAGGCATAATCTGCCCTCTTCTAAGATTAGAGAGTGTATGGTGGCAGAAGGAATGTGTGCATGCATTATGCCTTCAGCTGCTAACTTAGCCTGTTCTCCAGTTGGAGCTTGTGCCTTCTTGTGGAAACTTCCATACCTTGTGTCTGCTGCTTCTGGGAGATTCCCAAGGAGAAGCTAATGGCATTTGCCTTTAACCTACTTGCCTAAGCCTAGTCTAAATGGCACATTTATTTAAATAATAGAGTTGCTTTGATGAAAGTCTCTATAGGCCTCCTAGATATCTCCAGGAATGCTCCCCTTTCCTTGGTTTTGTCTCATTAATTTGTGTGTTTAACCTTTTGAAATGCAGAAAGATCTTACATGACTGTTTATTCTCATGAAATGCTTATTGTTAGGTATCATGGCATACTGTGTATCCAAAGTATGTTCCATCCATTTTTTTTTAGTGAGCCTGTACAAACAATGTAATTGAGAATAAATAAAATTCTTCATCTATTTTGCTACATATTCATATTATGTCACTTTGTCTCCTGTGGTGTTTGGCATTTACACACTCAAGACCTTTACACACCTCATATTCAGAGAAGTCTATGGAATGAACCACCTTCAGTGCAAGCTGAACAATATTTCCAGTCCAGCTAATTGCATTTTTTTGATTTAGAAATAGTAAAACCATCTATTTTTTTTTACCAGGAGGCAATTACTTTTCCAAGTTCTGAAAACAACATAGGCTTTGGTTGCTGAATTAAGCTGTTTGAATTTTAGACCACTGTGATTTGCCTTTGAAGCATGCCATGCATGCTCCATGGGGATAGAAATTCAATATTCCAACATTCCTGTACTTCCTTTAGCCTTGCTGAAGTTTCCTAATGGTATACTATGGAGGGCATTCAAGAATGTGACTGGTGATTAACAGTCTGGTTGGGCAGAGAAATGTCAAACTGCTTCACAGATATGGAATGACCAGAGAGCTCCAAATGCCAAGTTATGTGGCTGTCCATGGGCAACAGGTGTTGACTAATTTAAAACCAGGCAGCAGCAAAACATGTTGATGGAACATACTCCAGTAATTTTACAGACTTTTAAATTAAATTGTCATGATGATCGCTTTGTTTCATTTGAGGCAGTAGAGATCCAATGCCATAACCATCCAGAGTTCATATACTTACCAGAAAGTAAACTAAAATGAAGGAGCTGTTGCCATCCATCTACAGTCTGCAGTAGAGGATGTTCTGTATTTGCAAACCTGTGTGTGAATGCACAAGTTTGCTGACCTGTCACTTCTGAACCTTCTTTACCCTAACTAATGGTCTCACTATATCACTTCAGCACAATCAGTTTCTCATGACCCATAGCAAAAGGACAGATATAAAAGGGGCCAGAGCAAACTGCATTCCTCACACAGTGAAGAATTCTGGCTCAAGAAGGGCAAAGAGAGTCTTGAGACATCCACGTGGATGATTATAATGCTAAGGACATCAGTGTCACTGAAACAAATACAAGTCCTTTGCTGCATCAGTGACTTAAATTTTTGACAATCTGGGTTTGTGTACATGACAGAAGCTACAAGAGGGACTCCTACAGCTCTTTTGCTTCAGCTTACTTTTGGAGGTTGAAAGGCACCTCTGCACATAGAAACATGTAAATAAAATACACACAGGGTTATATGACCTCTTAAAGTGAGACTGATTGCTCTTGCATCCCTGAGAGATCTAGACCAGAGAAAATGTGATCTTTCATAATCATGCATAATGTTTAACCCAAACTATCAGATGGGAATCCATGGCCTCTCCTCTGAATTCTGCTGAAGCACCCTAAGCCTAGTTGCGTGAGAGAAAAAAAAAAAAAGGATTAAAATTACTCAAAAAAACTAGAAGAGAGCTACAGGCTTCCAGTGAGGGGTAGAAGAAAAAGTTCTCATTAAAAATGCAAGTGTTTGGCTCATAGTGTGGTTCTTGATTGAAATTCTAAGATTATCTTGAGTGGCATCACTTGTCATGTACAGGAGAACCAGGCAACTAGACAGGAAAGGCAGGTCCTCCTTGACCAACCTGTTTTCCTTCTATGACAGGGTGACCCACTTAGTGGATGGG
Organism: Empidonax traillii; assembly: GCF_003031625.1. Classification (NCBI taxonomy): domain Eukaryota; kingdom Metazoa; phylum Chordata; class Aves; order Passeriformes; family Tyrannidae; genus Empidonax; species Empidonax traillii. Next base: position 1,414 of record NW_020956298.1, on the reverse strand, counting down.
GAAAAGGATGTGGATGTTACCTGGATTTTAGTAAAGCCTTTAACACAATTTCCCATAGCATTCACTTGGAGAAACTGCCTGCCCATGGCTTGGACAGGTACACTTTTCACTGGTTGGAATGGTTGAGCCCAGGGAGTGGTGGTGAATGGTGCTACATCCAGCTGATCTCTGTGTTCAAGTAGTGTCCCCCAGGGCTCAGTCCTGGGGCCAGTCCTGTTTAATACCTTTATTGATGACCTGGATGAGGGGATCAAGTGCACTCTCAAAAGTTTGCAGAAGACACCAGGGTGGGTGGGAGAATTGACCTGCTGGAGGATAGGAAGGCTCTGCAGCAGGATTTGGACAGCCTGGATCAGTGAGCCTAGGCCAAGGATATGAGGTCCTACAGTTGGGTCCTACAGTTGGGTCACAACAACTCCATGTAACCCTACATGATTTAGCAGTGGACTTTGCAGTGCTGAGTTAACTGTAGGACTTGATGACCTTAAAGTTCTTGACCAACCTAAATAACCTGTGAATGACACTGTTAAGATCCCAGTCCCTCTCTGTTTTCACTTTAGCTGTTTAGAAGCAAGCAGACAATGTCTTCAGTGCTGGAGCAGGAAAGTCCACAGGTCTCCCCTTTACGTTTATCTGATCTGTTGTGAAAGATCACACTGTCCTTCCAACTCATAGCAGTGATTTCACAGTGAGATCAAAGGTGATATGTGATCAGAGGTTTATGTCCAAGAATCATCCTGCAGAAAACATCCTCTTTTAGAGGCAGAAAGACAAACTTCCAGTGCAGAATGGGTCAGGCAGGATTTCCTTTCTTCCTAGAGAACTGGGAAGCATGGACACAAATGTCTGAACTGCTAAAAGCTGTCTGCCTTCTGATATTCCCAAACACCACCTTGCCGTGGATGGCTCTGGACTGAAATCTCAGGCCATTACACAGTCAGAGATATGTATGGGAGGAGAGACAAGACACAGTAACAGGAAACAAAGCCAGACACATCTGATGATAAACAAGACTTAATTTATTTATAGTGTTACTTCCTTTTTGTTTTTGAAGTGTCCTCCTCTAGCGTTTCAATACCCCATCCTCAACAGGAAGATCTTCTAGGGGCAGAGACGAATAAGCTGATAAAGCAAGGCTCAGACAAGATGCCTTCTTCAGGAATTTCCCTGTTCAGCCTTCACTGGAGATTGGAAAAGGACAATGTGAGATAAGTATTCTGGTGGGCAGTGTCCATAGCCCTGGACATCTCTGTGTTCTGGTGGCTATGTGAGTTCAAGCCCTATTCAACTTTGGGAAAGTGCTTCACCTAAAAATGCCCAGTTGCAGACAGATAACAGAATGGGAGTGGACAATTCAAAATATCTATGCTACAGAGAGGGGAGGGAAGGCAGATTTATCCTGGAGATACATGAG